>NW_017697695.1:0-2907 GCF_001879085.1 Nicotiana attenuata | reverse complement strand
AATTGTTTTAGGCTTGTGATATTGAGTTGTACTTGCCAAGCGGCATTCAGTACAGTTTCCTTTAGATACTTGATTTGATTTTCTCTATTTTTCCGCAAGTATTATATTTCCGCAGATGTTAGGCTTACCTGGTCATGGGGACCAGGTGCCGTCATGACATGTTCACGATTGGTGAACTAGGGTCGTGACAAGTTGGTATCAGAGCTCTAGGTTCATAGGAGTCACGGAACACAGACCGGTTTATTAGAGTCTCGCTGATCAGTACGGAGACGTCTGTACTTATCTACGAGAGGCTATGTAACCGTTAGGAAAATTTCACTTCATTTGATTCCTGTCGTGCGAGATTTTTGAACATCAATTCTAAACTTCCGACTTCTATTCTCTCACAGATGGTTAGGACACGTGCTACTCGAGATGATCCGACACCCACGCCCCCTACTGTAGCCGTCAGAGGCCGGGGCCAGGGTAGAGGCCGAGGACGGGCGCGTGGTGCAGTCAGGGCACCTGCGCGAGCTGCAGCCGAGGTAAAACCAGCAGACCCAGCCGGAGTTCAGGCGCCCGACACGCCCATTTCCACTACTACTCCAGCCCTTCAGGAGACTTTGACTCAGTTCCTGAGCATGTTTGGTACGTTGATTCAGGCCGGATTGATTTAGGTTGTACCGACTACTTCACAGATCGGGGGAGGGATCCCGACTCCCGCCGTCCCCACTCTAGAGCAGCGAGTTCCCATTGGTCAGGTTCCAGGTGTCATGGCGACACAGCTTGTGGCCCCAGTTCAGCGGGTGGTGAGGACCTCTCGCCAAGTAGGAGACAGGTGGGTCCAGGAGAGAGGGGACAGACGAGGTCAGAAGGGACAGTATAGAGGGGTGAGTAGACCTCGTAGACCGGGGAGATATACGGACCCTTATTTTGGAGGCAGGGTGCGTCACGGTAGAGGTTTTGTGGGTCAGCCAGCTCAGTTTGCATCGCAGATTTCACCTAGAGTTTCAGGTGTCCAGGGGTCTCGGAGTACCCGTACTGCACAGTTTCCACCCCCACGTTGGCCGCGAGGTTGTTTTGAGTGTGGTGACATACGCCATGTGGTGAGGTATTGCCATAGACTTGGGAGGAGTGCACCTCCACAGACTTCTCAGCCACAGCATACCCCGCAGAGTTCTCAGGCTATGGTTACAACCCCAGTTGCTACCGCACCTGCCCATACCGAGGTTGTTGCCTCCGATTCTGTTATCACAGGTATTGTCATGGTTTGTTATAGAAGTGTATCGGTTCTATTCGATTCATGCTCTACTTACTCTTATGTGTCTTCTTACTTTGCTCCGCATTTGGGTGTGCCTCGGGATTCTTTGAGTGCCCCCGTTTATGTTTCTACTCCTGTGGGAGATTTCCTTGTTGTGGACCGCGTTTATTGGTCATGTTTGGTTACTATTTGTGGTTTTGAGACCAGAGCAGACTTATTATTATTCGGTATGGTGGATTTTGACATTATTTTGGGCATGGACTGGTTGTCGCCCCATTTTGCTATTCTTGATTGTCACGCCAAGACCGTGACGCTGGCTATGCCAGGTATTCCGCGTGTTGAGTGGAGTGGTACCTTAGATCATACTCCCAGTAGAGTTATCTCTTTTCTTAAAGCTCAGCGCATGGTTGAGAAGGGGTGTGCCGCGTATTTGGCTTATGTGAGAGATGTTAGTGTTGATACCCCTTCTGTTGATTCTGTTCCAGTGGTACGGGATTGTCCCGATGTATTTCCAACTGATCCTCCGGGCAGGCCGCCTTTAGGACTCGATAAGGTCATTACGAGTTCCTCGTTATGTCTTTTGGGCTGACCAATGCCCCCGCAGCTTTCATGCACTTGATGCACAGTGTATTCAGGCCACTACTTGGAGGTTTGCATATTCTAAAGTTATGAGAATTCACCTAAGGGTTGCTATAGTTCTCCTGAAGTGAGTTAAGTGAAAAGCTTTTAAGTGATGAAGTGTTAGCCTATTTGCGGTTTCGAAGCTATGATGAAATATGTGACATGTTAGGTGCAGTGAGTGGTATGGGATTCGAAGTAAAGATCAAGTAACAGCTCGGTGTGGACAGAGATGTCATGAGCTCGGATGAGCAAGAACAAAGGGTGGGATGTTTAAAGTAAGTTGGTATTGTCTTCAGCGTCACCTGAGATCGATGTGTTGTGGAAGAGGCTTTGCATCCTGGTTTAGGATTCTTGATCGCTTTTCAGCATTAGTGCGGCCAATGGTTTAGATGTGCGAACCCGTTATTCATTTCGGAAGATTGTGGGAGCGTGTCCCACGGGAAGATTGTATAAGTGTGCCATGTAGTCACTTGATTGATTAAAGATTTAAAACAAGTATGAGGATTGTGGTAATATTATTAATTTGAGAATTTATGCCGGGAGGGCACTCTGTTTGTTGGGTTGTGAACTGAGGAGGTTGCTCCGGTTACGACGGTTGTTCGTATGTGTTATGGGGAAAAGGGAGTTCTATGGACCTTTGAAAGGTTATTAGTCAAGTTGGTGCAATCAGAAATCGGTTTGAGATCAGTGGATTGATTTATATGTGAACAGGGCTTTATATCAGGCCAGTTGTGTTCGTTTCAGCGGGCGTTCCTTATGGAGGAACAGTCGGGGTGTTATTTTGTCATCAGCTATTCCAGGTAATGATGTATTGCGCCGTATGAGTTTTGAGACGGCTTGGTAATTTTTTTTTTATGTGTTGAAGTTCCGCGTGGCGATGATGTTATATGAGCAGAATGGCTCTCGAGATTCAGATCTTGTATCGCACCCCAGTTGTGCCCGAGTTTGTGGATTATAGCGTTATATGTCTCCCCAGGTAATGGTGTTATACACTTAGCATGTTTACGCTGATGTTTAGTATCGTTGGTATAATGAGCTATTTAGCT
>NW_017697694.1:0-2908 GCF_001879085.1 Nicotiana attenuata | reverse complement strand
ACTACTCTACTGTCGTTCAGCTCTGGGTGTTGTGGTGCTATTTCAGTTTAAAAATTGGCTCCATTTGCTGTTGATATAAGCTGCTGCTTGTC
The DNA here is from genome assembly GCF_001879085.1 of Nicotiana attenuata. NCBI lineage: Eukaryota > Viridiplantae > Streptophyta > Magnoliopsida > Solanales > Solanaceae > Nicotiana > Nicotiana attenuata. The sequence goes on along the minus strand of NW_017697694.1, from coordinate 2,816 downwards.
ACTGCTGATCACCTCTTCCCCTGTCTTGTTTCATTATCCAGGTACACACTTGGATCTACCTTGATGTAGCCTTCAAGTTGGAAATAGAATGAATTTGCTTCCCTGACGTATGCTTGTTGGATCATTTCTGTCAATAGCTAGATAAATGTTGATTGTTGCATGTATTTGTCTAGTGTAGTTTAGTTTTGGTCTGTACTAAGCATAAACAATGGACTATGGACTGATCTGCTTTCATTAAGATTGTTTTCATTGGATGAATTGACTGAGATCTGGACTATAAGCCTCTGTTTCATTCATTTCGTCGGTATTCTGTAATTAGGTCCTACGCATAAATCGTTAGTTCTACTGTTTTATTTCATGTGTAGTTGATGCTATCAATTCTAGTGTGGAAGATACAATTGAATATTGGAACAGCTGGTGTAATCCAGTCATAGTACAAATGTTAAAACACATAGGCATGATTTAAATCTGGAAACGGCATACATGCTTATAACGACGAGCAGTCAATTACATCCAGTAGTATAAAGGCATAGTCATTTCCAGTGATCCATCTCCAAGTTTAATTCATAAATAAAAACAAAAACTTCTGAACGTGTATTGAATGAAATTATTTGGTTACTGAAATCTCAGAATAAATGAGTTTGTAGTCATCAGTATACACCTGAACTAAGTCAACATGTTTTCATTTGAGTAAATATGAAACTATGCATTTGTTCACAAATTGACTAGTCTAGTCATGACTTGGGTTCAAAGACTCAATCTAATATTGGACTTGGGATTCCTTCATGGGCCGAACCTGATGGCCTTTGTTTTAATAGAAGCCGGGCCCAAATTTTGTTCATGCAAGGCCCACGTTTGGGCAGTTTGGTTTTCAGGAGCATAGCTGAATTTGCTTAGGGCCAGGTTGAGGCCCAATAAAATGCTGAAAGCTTCAAATGGCGAGTCTTGGGCTAATTGTTGAGGCCCAATAGAATGCTGGAAGCTAAAAAATCCATTAAAATTACATTAGCAATATGGGGGCTTAATTTGCAATATAAATTTAGGTTTTCGAGTTAGGTAGCGGGTTCAAATTAAGAGGGTCCTCCCTTTTGTTTGAATTCGGACTTGAACTCGAGGACCGAATTTATAAAGGCAAATTAATTAGGCCCTTTTAGATACAAAAGAAATAGAAAATCGTATATGCTTTAGGTTGGCCTTTAAATAAAAATGAGATGAGCCTCGCCAAACAAAACGCATAAGTTGCGGGGCCCTCGGTAATTGCTCTTATTAAAATCCTTAGAATTCGGGGCGTGCCGTTTAGCGAATTCCACGTCCCTCCACAAAGACAATAACCCGTTAGTCGCTTTAGGCGCGTTTTTAATAATTTTACCTTCCTAAATACGGGTGCACATTTATGTGACCCAAATCCAAATCTCAAAACGTTGAATAAGAGCTGTTGAGGATCCGGGTGCATTTCATGTGACGTGATCCAAAAACACGCTCTTAAACGGCGTTCACTCTCGTAAAAAGTAAATAAAAGCGGTAAATAATTTATAAAATTGCACTATAGGTTTGAACTTGTACAAAAATCAGATTTTTAGCCATTTGTAATAATTTAAGCGACCGTGCTAGAACCACGGGATTCGGGGGTGCCTAACACCTTCCCTCGGGTCAACAGAATTCCTTACACAGAATCTCTGGTTCGGAGACTTTAAATTGGGAAGTCGAAATTCTTCCTCGATTTGGGATTTGAATTAAATCGGTGTCTCGGGACACCAAAAGCCCATCCTTTCCCGAGTGGCGACTCTAAAAACAAATAAATAATCCCATTTCGAATAATGTCACTTTAAATGGAAAAACTCCCTTATACACTTATCCGTCAGGGTAGGTGTGTAAAAAAGGAGGTGTGACAGCTCTGGCGACTCTGCTGGGGAACGAACCCAGAATTTTGATTCAGGGTTCAAGAATTCGAGCTTAGTCCAATTGTTATATTTGGCTTTATTTGATTTTTCTACATGTTCCATGCTATATGTGCTAAATGTTTTACCGCTTTGATATTTGTTGAAATTGTATATATAAACTGTCGCGAATCCCTTCCTCTTTCTGAGTCATCTACATCATGGAGAAGGGTGCACTTCGTGTAGCTTCTCTTCTGTTTAGAGTCTTTTCCCATTTAGAACGAGGTTGTATAAGTTGCAAAGCCGGCGGAACTTCTGTATCCCCGGTACGCTGCCTCCCCCTCGGCCCGAGTTGTCCGCTCGGGTAAGCCAGGTCTAGACCAATAAACCTAGGGTTAAACCTAGAAGAACAAAACCTCATGCCGGATCCCTAGTAGGACGTTTGTTTGCATCATGTGCATTTGACTTAGGGGACTCAACACAGGGGTTGGGTCCGTCTAGGACAGGTGACCTGAAATAAATTGACCATCCTGATGCATCTTACGCGCTACTTGCGCATTTATTTGCTTGGATTTGCATGTTGACCGGCTCGTCTAAATGAGAGAAAATTATAAAAAATAAGCAGTGTTAGGACTAAGGGAGGGTAACCATTTGTTGTGAGAAACCAAGTGCCCAAATAGTACCGAAATGCTGCCGGATTTGTGAAAAATGAAAAAAAAAGAGAAAAAGAGAAAAATATTTGAACACATAGAAAAGAAAAATTGTTGTTCAAAAATACATTTTTTGATTTTGGCAAATCTGCCCGAACTACGCCGGTTTGATTCTCGCCGGATGTGAGATACGTAGGCAACCCTCATCGGGTCCAACCTCCCCTTTTGCAAAAATAGCCAAAAATACCAAAATTTTAATTTTTTGTCAAATAAATTGGGCGATGCCATT
>NW_017697693.1:0-2908 GCF_001879085.1 Nicotiana attenuata | reverse complement strand
ATTATTCTTTGAGGGCGATTCTTACCCTATTTACACATAACGATCATAAAGGTAAAACTCCATACAGATAAATCTTGGCACAAACCACATAGTCGAGAAGGTCTTCTACCACTATATTTCCTCCAAAGCACCCCAAATCCGCAATCGTGAGTGCCACACTGAATAGACCTTTTGTAAACTTAAAGTTGTTTCCCTAACTCTCTTGACACTAAAGTGTTGGATTATTAAGGAGGCAGACTTACCACAAGTTCCAACCTTACCCCCTGCAAAGTACCAAGCCTTAAATATGTATAAATTATTTGGAAACCTTTCCGTACCATATATATACATTCCAAGCCAAAACTGACATAAGACATGAACATACGATCCATTCACTGATAGTGGAATTCCCCATTTGATGCTAAGCCAAAGTCACAACATCCGATAATCCACAATATTTGTCCTTCACAACTCAAGTAAATCAACCAGACGTCAAGGTCCATTGAACCACCATACGATTCATTAGGTGATCTCTTGATACATTTGCATCTTCCGTTGGAACCACAACTGGTCTGGTAAATACATTATCTTTCCACTGCCTCTATTTGTCATCCGAAGAACAGCAAAATCAACCCTCTCGCTTTCGACTATTCTCACGTTCTGCAATACCTCATCGCAACAGTCAAGAAAATCTCGTGGGTCCTCAAAAGATGCACCGCTGAAGGTGGTAGCGAAGAGTTTGGTGAAACCTATCCGACCTCCGCAAAACTTCTGAAGGCGTAGTTGATCTATCACCGGCCTGTGCCGTTGTTCGGCTGAAGAAGAGGTACGTGACTTCGCCACTCGTGGGAAGACAAGAGTAGAAATTCAATTAGCTTTGAGAAACAGAACCGCACGACAAGAAAGAACAAATGTGAAACTTTTCCTAACTCCGTAGCCTCTGTGAGATAAGTACAAACGTCTCCGTACCGATCTCTCAGGCTCTACTAAGCTTGTTCGTGAGTTGTGAGACCTATGTAACCTAGAGCTCTGATACCAACTTGTCACGACCCGGATTTCCCACCATCGGGAGTCGTGCTGGCGCCTACTAGTGGGAGCTAGGCAAGCCAACTCTTACTTATCTTTCCATTTTTTTTTCAACTCTTATTTTAAAACGTTTAGCAATAATAATATGATTACACCGGAATAAATTAATTTAGCGGAAGACTTAGTAAATGTTACTAGATGCGATATAGAAATCCAAACATAATTCACTACCCAAGAACTAGTGTCACAATACTCACGAATTTCTAAGAATACTAAACACAACCATTTGAAAGAAATATAAAACTGTTTGTCTCGAATACATGAGATAACAGAATGAAAATAAAGATAGAGGAGACGTCGGGTCCTGCGGACGCCTGCAAGGCTACCTCGGTGTCTCGATGGTCGGAATGCGAACACTCACACTACTACTGCTGATGCTGTCCGAAACCTGTATCTGCACAGAAAGAGCGCAGAGAGTAGAATCAGCACAACCGACCCCATGTGCTGGTAAGTGCCTGGCCTAACCCCAGCGAAGTAGTGACGAGGCTAGACAGGACTACCAAATCAACCTGTGCAGTTCAATATATATATATATGCAATAAAAGGAAAGAAATACCGAAACTAAACAGTTAAAAGGGGAGGGAAACATGCTATGGGGGAGTACAATCCGGATATAGAAGTCATCAACTTAAGTAAGAAACAGGGCACCACAATAATTAATAAAGCAGGAAAACAACAGTTGCACGGCATCAACCTTCGTGCTTTTACCCTCATCCTCACCAAAAGCAATCAAATAAAGTGCACGACATCACCCTTCGTGCTTTTCCTCACATAACTCTCATAACATGGCACGGAATGACCCTTCGTGCAAATATAGTCAAAACATGGCACGGAATGACCCTTCGTGCAAATATAATCAAAACATGGCACGGAATGACCCTTCGTGCAAATATAATCAAAACATGGCACGGAATGACCCTTCGTGCAAATATAATCAAAATATGGCACGGAATGACCCTTCGTGCAAATATAATCAAAACATGGCACGGAATGACCCTTCGTGCAAATATAATCAAAACATGGCACGGAATGACCCTTCGTGCAAATATCACTCTTCCTCACCCAAACAACAATCACAACCAAACGGGGCGAGGGGATAGACAAATAATAAGAAACGTCCCGGCAAGGGAAAAACACAAGTAAACAGCTAATTCCCGGCAAGGGAGCAACAACAATAACCTTCACATTCCGGCAAGGGAGAAAATCAATATACTCAAACCATCCCGGCAAGGGATTAATCATATTTCTTCCCATTTCTTTCATTTCTTATTCAATAGTCTTTTTAATGTTCGAGCCAACGCTCCAAAGACTTTACAATTCACAATCAATTCTCATACTCTTCGCGTTACTTAGGATTTATCAATTAACATGGAAGAGTCATAACAACATCAGAATAAGTACAAACAAGGACCCACGGTCATGCTAGACACCGGTGTATAGATACTCGTCACCATGCCTATACACCGTACTCAACATTTAACAATTAGCAAACAACACCCTAATCCTATTCCCTCAAGCCAAAGTTAGATCAAACACTTACCTCGAAGGTTTATGGCCAATTCAATCCTCAAGCAACGCTTTTCCTTTCGAATTTGGCTCCAATTCAATCGTATCTATACACAATTGATTTAATATCATCAATAATACTCAACAATCCAATCCAAATGCCTAAATATATATTTTCCAACATTCTGCCCAAAATATGCAAAACCGACACCGGGCCCACATGGTCCAAACACGAGGCTCGAACCAAAAACCCAATCACCCATAACTCCACGAGTCCAAGTATGTAATTTATTTTAAGATTCGACCCCAAATTGAGGTTGAATCACTCAAAATTCCC
>NW_017697692.1:0-2908 GCF_001879085.1 Nicotiana attenuata | reverse complement strand
GCAGTTGTATGCAAATTTTCATACGGGTGGCCTGAGCTTAACGAATTACGTCGTATTATTCCAATGCAATGTGGAATCAAGGGAGAATGCAATATTGGATACTTGAGGGATAGACATTTACTGGTGAGGTTTACATTGTGGCAAGACTATGTCTATTTTTCATCCAAAGGAGTTCATTACGTGAAGGATAGATTTGGAGAGGAGTACCAGATGCGTACTTTAATTTATGATGCCAAATTCAAGGCTGGAGAGGAGACTCCAAAGGTAATGGCCTGGATTTCTTTCCCTAACTTGTTGCCTACATTCTTTGTAAAGGAATGTTTATTTTCATTAGCTTCAGCTGTGGGGATACCACAACATCTTGATCAAGCAACTATGAACAAAACAAGGCCTAGTTGTGCTCGTGTGAAGGTTTTAGTGGACCTATTAGCTGATCTTCCTAAGAAAGTTAGGATGGATATTGTCAATGAAGATACGGGGGACATAAGAACTGAATGGGTGAATATCAAGTATGACTATTTACCTAAATACTGTAAGGAATGCAAAATTCAAGGTCATGATATGTTCGAGTGTTGGAGGCTGCATCCTGAACTTATGGCAAGTAGGAGAGTAGAGGAGCAGAATGGTGCAGAAGGTGGTATGCAAGAAAAATCGAAGAATAATGCTCCACTAATGATCCTGACAAGTGGAAAGGTTGTTGGCAATATAGGGTCACAATGGAAAGAAGTCAAGGATAAAAGGAATCAAGGAAAAGCCAAACAAAATATGGAAGGAACAAATACTGGAAAGGAAATAGTGCCTGTAGAAAATGATAATACTGTAGGCACTCAGCAGATGCAGACAAAGAATAAATTTGAAGTATTAGAGGTGGAAAATAGTGAAGATAATACAAACAAACAATTGGCATTGGTTGAGGACCAAGTGGACCAAGTGGAACAAAGTGTACTGCCCAGCAAAAAAGGAAATAATACCTTACACCATGCAGCACCAGCCTTTAAACCTAAGTCTCCTGGGATTGGAAAAGAAAAAAAGGGGGAAAAGAAGGTAACAACTGTTGTGCCAGCTGCTAGTTTTGCACCTGCAGGAGCTACCAAACAGGGAGAAAGAGATGAAGCAAAGAACAAGGAAAAGATGGCCTATGAGCAACAAGTTAAGGAATCAACTGCAGCATGGGTACAAAGAGCATTTATAGGGAATGTTGGTATTAATACTTCTGTTCAGGATATTCCATCACAAGATACTAATGTGGAGCAGAACTTGCAAAACTCAATGATAAAGATCATATTGTGGACTCAGAACTTGCAATATTTCAAAGTAATGAAAAGCTAAAATGGAAGGGAGGTAAGCTATGGTCAGAACAAGCAGAAGAGGATGCAGGAGAAGGGGAGATTCCACCTATAATGCACAGTGAGGAGGAAACTGGAGGAGTAGATGAGGAAGAACAAAGTGTAAATGGAAATGCCAAAGGTAAATCAACTTCTGAAGGTCAAGGTTTATTGAATATTGTGGAGACTGTGGCAACTAAAGAGGTGGATGCTGGCAACATTGATCCAGGGGGAACAAACCCTATTGGTCTCTCTAGTGCAACAACAGATTCCACTCCAGTCCCTAAGACAAACAAGGATCAGGTTATAAAACAATCCCAGCAGGGTTCAAAGGTGATAGATGCTAAAGAAGGGGAAGCAGCAGAAGTGAACAAAAAGAAGCAGATGTAGGAGTTAACTGGAATGATAGATCCATTGGCTCTTACACATGTGCAGAAGACTAATTTGCAGGGTGATCATGCTGCAGTCATTGTTACACAGGTTACCAATAATGTAGTGGTTCAAGAGGATAAGAAGAGTCAGGAACAAGTGCAAATTGCAGAACATAATGGCAAAGATATGGATGAGGAGTCAACTGCTCAGAACTTCATAAATGTAGCAAAACAAGGAGATCTTTCACCTAGGTATATTGAGCAAGCAAAATCTGCAAATAAAGGTAGAAAGAAACAGGCAAAAGAAATATCAACTGTTCCAGCAGTAGGTGTACAAACCAGGAGGACCTTATCTAAAAATCAAATTCAGTAATGGAGGCAATAATTTGGAATGTAAGATCAGTAAATACAATGCAAGCTTTTGAAAGACTGATCTTAATGCACAGGCAGCACCATTTTGAATTCATTGGAATATTAGAACCTATGCAACAGTCTAATAAAATGGAGAGATACAGGGCAAGAATTGGCTTGGCTCAAGATGTGGTTAATGTATCTAATAAAATATGGGCATTCATAGATGAAGTGTATGAGGTGACAATTCTGTATAACATGACTCAACAGTTGACTCTGAAACTATTTCACACAGAAACTCATATAGAGCTTATACTTACTTTAGTGTATGCTAAATGTGATGCAATAGAGAGGATTGAACTATGGGATTCTCTTTATGCAATGGCTACTGATATGACTTCCCCTTGGCTTGTGGGAGGGGACTTCAATGTTATATGGGATGAGGAGGAAAAGTTTGGTGGGCTGCCTGTTCATTTAAATGAGATTGATGATTTTAGGCATTGTATCAACACTTGCAACTTGATAGATCTGGGCTTCAAGGGGAGTATTTACACCTGGTGGAATGGAAGATCAGAAGAGGATTGTATTTTTGAGAGACTTGATAGATGCTTGGGTAACTTAGAGCTGCAGCAAACTTTTCCAGGACTTGAGATCACACATTTATCAAAAATTGGATCAGATCATTGCCCAATGTATCTGAAATGTGACATTGAAGCTGCTCCAATTAGGAAGTCCTTTAGATTCCTCAACTTCTGGACTAAGCATGACACTTTCAAAGATGTGGTGAAAGAAAATTGGAATGCAGATTTTGCTGCAAATCCTTTCATATTGTTCAATTATAAGTTGAAAAAACTGAAGAAA
>NW_017697691.1:0-2908 GCF_001879085.1 Nicotiana attenuata | reverse complement strand
AGGCATAGCCTAGGGCTAGTTTTTTTATAAATAAAATATAACAAACAAGCACAATGTCATGAAATCCTAACGGATGTACGAAAATGAAATAAAATACTACATAAGACCTATTATCAAAATTGAGCATTATACTCAAAATTGATATCACAAAAATTCTACTCAAAATTGCCTCAAAAATAGTCCAAGAAAAAGCCCAAATTTGTAATCCATTGAAGTCCGCAGCATCTGGCCCAAAATGACCACTATTGAAATTGCAGAAATAGCCACTGGCCACTGTTGAATGTGCGGCCAGCCCAGCAAGTGCATATGATTTGCACAAACAGCCTCTAAATTGCGCCTCCAGCCCAAACACCCTACTGCTTTGCATAAACAGCCACCACTTTGCACCACCGACCACATTGATCAAAATATTGAATTTAACAAATAGCCATATATATGTAAAACATATACAATGGCTATTTATGTAGTCCAATACCGTCTCCTTCCCATACCAGCCTAACTGTCCATCTGCTAGCCCAATACTTGCAGCCCAAATGACGATCACTTTATATTGATAGCCACTGTCCACCCAAATACATTTACATGAATAGCCAAATCCCCTCTCCACCCTACTAAATTGCACAATCAGCCTCCATCTTGTATCACCCGCCCAATACCTCCAATTTGACCAAATAGCCACATATATACATCCAGCCCGCTTGCTCCACTTACTGATTTGCACAAACAGCCATCTCCTTGCACCATTAGCCCAGCCCAAATGCCCAACTGTCCAGTCGTTAAAACCAGCCCAAATATACAACTCTTTGCACTTAAAGCCAACAGACGCCCACTTACACTTGCGTAAATAGCCAAATTTCCTTCCCACATTACAAAATTGCATATACAGCCTCTTTTTTACCCTTCTCTTCACCCAACACGTGTCTATTTTCATCCAACACCTGTAAAACATATTCAATACACCCCATTTCCTAATATACCGACAATCCCTATTACCCATTACATATCCCCAAATCATTTCATCTCTCCAGAACCTCCCCACCTCCATCTGAAGCTCCCCTAGGTAATATCGACTCTCTTGCTCTTTCTTTTCCGTTGTTTCTTCTTCATTTTTTCTCCAAACATCTTTACTAACTTCTTTCCTTCTTTGGATTTTCATGTATCTGCCTACATCTGTATGCCTAGCTGCTGCTAATATGACTTCTCGATTTCTCCGCCTGAGTGGTTCAACTACTGTGACTGCCTGATAGCATATTCCTTCTGGTACGCCATTGATTATCACGCCCCTTTGATGAACAACGAAGAAGCTGCATCTGTAACCATTGCTCGCATCTGTACCTTTCCTGCCTTTGTAACTTGTATTTAGGTCCTTACACTGTAACTTGTCTAACTGTACAAGTATAAGCCCCAAAAACTGTGCCTGTTTGTCCTTTCTTTCTGTCAGTATTGTGATGTGTGAATAACCTATAATCTTGTATGATGTATTGCCATGGATGTTCTTTACAACCACTCTATAGTCTAGATCTAATTTAACTCCGGTGGATTGAGTACAAAGTACTAATACCACCACCTGGAGCCACCTTAAACCATAGATTATAGATATGATTGATATGTCTGTTAGACTTATATTCCTAATATCTACTGTTTGTTGATTTTGTGTATGCTGTTGTTGATGATATGCACATTTTGTCCTTATGGTATTGTTTAGATGTAATTTAAGTCCATTGGAATGAATGCATAGCATTAATACCACCAATTGAACCTCAATTACACCATAAAACAATAACAAAGTCCACTTACCTGTATAACAACAGATTAATGGAGCTTTAATCTGGAACAAATATTCTCTGATCTTCATGTCCTCCTCCCAAAGGATTTGGACATTGCATGACACCATGTATGTATTTCCTTGAAATTTTCCATATGAACTGATTCCCTTTTTTACAGATGCATCATCCATCTGACTTCCTATGATTTGGAACTCAAATGTCTGCAATCTGTGTTTCTGTGTATTCTTCCTTCTTCTTTGTGTGTGAGTAAGTATTATCCTTTGTGAAAGACACCACTTCCCTGGTTCTGCCACTCTCTCTTTGAATGCCTTTGGTACTATACTATATTCTATACTTAAGTCTGCCCAAATGGACTGAGTACTAAGTACTAATACCACCATCTTAGGTTTCATTAAAGTATAGAATATAGATAGTTTAACTGTACCTGCAAAAAAGAAAAACAGATTAGTAATAAAAACTTCACTCATACTCTCCTCTATCCAGATTTGAGTATGAATGATGCAATGAGTGACTCCTGTTTCTACTTCTCCCCCTTCCTCCTTTTCTTCTGCTAAATTCTTGCAATTCTCACTCTCCTCTTTGTTAATTTGAACATGGTGATTGCCACATAAATCCACAGCTTTACTCCCCTCTCCTTCTTCCTTCAATCCCCCTATCTTCTTGCAACTCTTATTCTGAGATTTGGACATTGTAGTTTATCCTCATTAACAATCCTTCTGCTTTGACTATCTAGGCTCCAAAAGTCATAACATTCATTATCACCCCTATCTAGTGCATATTTAGCCAAATGATCTGCTAGCTTGTTACCTTCCCTGTATATGTGTGAAATTCTGATATTGCACCCCTCTTTTAATCTAATAATTTCCTCCAATTGTTCAACAATATTCCATGGTGGCTTCCACACTCCATCAATAACATTCTTTAGTAGCAATGAGTCTGTTTGAAGCCATATATTGTTGTACTCCATGGCTCTGCAGATTCTGAGTGCCTCAACTATTGCTGCTGCTTCTGCTTCATTATTAGACCCCTCTGTTATTTCTTTTGCCAAAGCATACTTGACATCTCCCAAGCAATCTCTCAGAACTACACCTATAGCACTTCTCCCAGGGTTCCCTCTAGCC
>NW_017697690.1:0-2908 GCF_001879085.1 Nicotiana attenuata | reverse complement strand
TTACCTCTGACGAGGCGAGGCGTAAGCCCTGAGACATGGGGCATAAGTCCCACGGATCTTTAAATTTTACTAATTTCAAGAATTTTAGGATAGCATAAAATGAAAATTAATTATAAAAATTACATTAAAATCACAAAATTATAACAAATAATATATTTAAAATATTAATAAATTATAATTCAACTATCAATAATATGAAAAGTATGACATATCATAATGTGCAAATAGTTGCAATGGCGTTACAACTCAAGCATCAAAAGTAATGTATTCGATACAAAATCTTATATGTATCTCTTAAGGAGTAATGAATTTTGAAAGAATTTCGATACTATAATTTGATATTTTATTAAAATACTCCTTTTATTTAATATGCTTTCTATTTGAAAGAGAATTTATATAAAAATACAATTCACAATTTAAATATGATTCTCAAGCATCATTCATTTTTAAGTTTCAACAAGTTAATAAAGTGACACATAATTCACCATACAATACCATGATAACTAATTATTTGTACATAGTTACTAGCTAATATTGAGATATCAAATTAATAAATATTGTATCTCGTAAACGTGAAAAGAAAACTAATTATAAAAAAAATTATGGACTACTCCATTATATAGTAAAGACATAATAATAGTTAATAAATAAATAATTTTTGAATGAAAGATTTATTTAAAATTAACTATCATAGCAGTCTTAGTGGATAACGTGCAATAATTTTTATTTTAATTATGACAATACTCTCAACTTAATAATTTATACTTAGGAAAAAAGTAATTTTGAGTAGTCAACGATTTATTAAGAAAATTGAAGATTTACAAGGTTAATTACATACAATTGCATAAAGTTCTATTAGGCGAGCCCAGTACGCTGGGCATTGGGCGTGTCCGGGGCGTAAGCCCCGATGGTCGAGGCGTAAGTCTCACAGAACTAAGTCCCACACATAAGCCCAGGGGTGTTTTACGAGGCCTCGGGCGAGTCCCAATTCTGCCTTTTAAAACAAAGGCTGAAGCTTGAAAAGTGTTCCCTTGTTCTCCAGGTGGGCTCATGATTGCTGGAGCTTGAAAAGTATTCCCTTGTTCTCCAGGTGGGCTCCTGACTGCAACGCTTGAAAAGTATTCCCTTGTTCTCCAGGTGGGCTCCTGACTGCAACAAAAATAGACAAAAACAAAGAAAACTTCTGCCCCAGTTTGGTAGCTGGGTACATGGGTAAGTGTTAAACTGAATTATTATACCAACTATTATAAGAATTTGAAAGCTAGGTCCTATTATCCAGGGAGGTCCTGACAACTTCTAATAATTATGAACCTAAGTTATATCCTCTGAAGGTATTACTCCCACTACATTTGTTGTCTAAAGGGTCATAGACTACTCCCCATTATCCAGGAGGGTCCTGACAACTTCTAATAATAAAAAAAATAGTTTTAACCTAAGCAGACCTTGTTATCTATATCTTGTTATCTACGCAGACCTTAAAACTACGTCCCATTATCCAGGAGGGTCCTGAAAATCAAAATCCAAGTCTCATCTTAGGTGTGCCAATTCTACGGCTGAATTATACTATCCTACAACAATATCTTGTTACCTAAAGGAGATCTTAAAACTGTGTCCCATTATTCAGGAGGGTCCTGACAACTCCTAATTGAATCCTATCTTAGACAACCTATGTTCTTTGGGATACATTTGTGCTAAATTATGCTACTCATGATTGTTTTGAAATTTAAACTAAGTCCCATTTTCCAGGAGAGTCCTGAGAGTTTTCAGTCATACCTGTTTGGGTGCTACCTTTCCTTACGGAGGGTTTCTCCGAAATGAACGAAATTTCTGCCCCTGTTTCAATCAAAGAAAAATCTTGTCAATTTTAAAAATGGTGGCTAATTGCTGACATTCTTGCTAGGTACATTCCTGCTGCTGGGCTTCACTCCGTCCCGCTTTCCTGGACTTGCCTTGAACCCCCTCGACTTCCTGACCGAATTTCAACCCCTTGATTCTGATGACCCAAGTGTCCTATCCCATATTGTTGTTTTTGTGTTTCTGAACCCTCTTTTGAAACTTCGCTTCTTCCCCACAATTATCCGATTAATCCACCGATGAAACTTCCAGTGGTCCTTTATGACTTACTTTGCTTTTTGACATCTTTGATATATTCTGGCCCTGTCTGTACAACTAGGAAGCTGGTAGTTAGCCTTGACATTCCTTCCTTTTGTTTCGAACAGAACTGACACTGAAACATCTTAAAGATAGACCTTGAAAGAATGAAATGCAACGACCTCGAGGGTTAAGGATAAAGAGAATCCGAGAACGGATGATTTGTAATGAAGAAAGGAGAGAATGAGACTTATCTGAGTGGAACTGCTGGTACCATTGAGCATGCCATGCATTTTGGATTAACCAGCCCAGTCTGTCTAACCAATCAACTTTCGATTGCCACATTTGTTGTTCCGGACTTTCATAACCTGATTTTCACCCAAACCTTGCTCGTCTTGCAATGTCTTGAGCAGCTTTTGACCACAGACTTGTCTCATTTGCCTGTCTGAAAAACTCACCTTTGCCTTACGGTGCCCGTGAGGGTTTTCACCAATAAGACTCTCTCATTTTTATTTCTCAAAACTCGCTTCGCCTTACGGTGCCCGTGAGGGTTTTCACCAATAAGACTCTCTCATTTTTATCATTTTCCTTGCACCGGAGTGTTGCCCCTGACATGAATCACTTTTACTTGCTCGTATTGGCATTTCCTGAAGATTGATCAGAAGGTCTTTCTTTGGACCTTAATGCAGGCTTTTGGATGAGGTTAGAAAGAAGGATATAAAAGGCTCTAAAACAATTCGACGTGGGTTCGAAACTACAACTTTCGGAATCAAATTTCTTGCACAACCACAACTGCTGCCCCAGTTTCCTCGTGGGA
>NW_017697689.1:0-2909 GCF_001879085.1 Nicotiana attenuata | reverse complement strand
AGCTCACACATCATAGTAGACACATGATCTGCTGAAGAACTTACATTTACTCATCATCAGTGTGATGCAAAATCGAGTTCTTCTAACTCAGCTCTTCTAGAGCCACATTCAATCTCTAACCAACTATCTTTCTCGATGTAGGTATCATTGTATTACGGATAAAATAGAATTTAGAAGTTTGAATTCTTACAACTGAGCTCTACCACACGATCTAGAGTAAAAAGAAAGAGTGACAGTCCTAAATGCCCTGTAGCCTCCTGCTTATAAGTGTGGTGCACAACACACCCATAAACAAGACTCTACTAGACACGGCTTGTAGACTCCCTAGGACAGAACTGCTCTGATACCACTTCTGTCACGACCCAAACCGAAGGGCCGCGACGGGCACCCGGTGCCTTACTCAACCGAGTACCAACGTAACATATCTTTCTTATCATATTATCATGAGTAAATGAGCCAGGAAACCCGTCATGAGATAACAAGAATAAACATAAGGGAATACTCAACATACGATGACCCAACATGATATACAAACTTATACATATGACATATGGGCCTATAAGGCCGACATGACCATTTGTAAACTCAAAGCATAGGCCGACAAGGCCATACAAGTATCCATACACCTGACATTTGTCTACAAGCCTCTAAGAGTACCTAATATCATAAAGGTCGGGACAGGGCCCCGCGATACCAATCAATACATATCCAAAGCATACTGACCAAATAGGCAACTCCGGAGCAAGTGGAGTACACCAACACCTTCGCTGAGCTGATAGCCTACTAGGAGGAATGTCAATCTGTCTATCGGGACCTGCGGGCATGAAACGCAGCGTCCCCAGGAAAAAGGGACGTCAGTACGAATAAAGTACCGAGTATGTAAGACAGGAAAGCATAAACCAGAACAGTAATGTAAAGAGAGATAGAGGAGATACAACCTGTAACATCTGAGTGCCTCTGGGGGCTACTGACATGAAATGCATAATACATATATATACATAAACTTTTAAAAACATACGCCTCTGTGGGCATCATCATCATCATATCATACCCGGCCTCAAAGAGGACTCGGTAAAAACGTACCCGGCCATCATAAGGCTCGGTAGAATCGTACCCGGCCACGTGGAGCTCGGTAAACCCAACTGATCAGTGGTTGCACAATAGGTGCCATACCCGGCCGACTATAGCGCGGCTCGGTAGAGTAAAGTAGATAAATATATAATGCATGCTGGACTCATGGAATCACGTTCTAAACCTTTTGGAGTGACATAAGGTCATTGCACCATCGGTTAACATTATGGACATCATACCATCAATATGAACTTCACTAGGACTCAAGGATCATATATGCTTTCTTGGAATAACTTTGTAAGGAAAAAATAACATGGACAACCTTAGTTGCTAGGAGTAGATTCATTATGAAATAGCGTATCGTTTATATTCGTTTCACTTTAGATCATGCCAAAAGAATGAAGGAAGAGCCTTAACATACCTTGTATATTCTTCCCAACCTCAAGCTATGCAATTTCATGGCTCCTTAGTCTATAATAAGAGAAATGACACTCTCGTTATCGTTTAAACGTCGTAACTATTATGTATTAACGACAATCTATTTTACAATGAAATGGACAGCACCTTCCCTATATATATGACTTCACACTAGTCAAAACAATCACAAACAGCCCAACATACACCTATCACTTCATACACAACACGACAACCATAATAGTGTCAAACAATCCGAAAATGTTACGATGAACGACCAACAAACAACCTTGCCACTATGTGGTGTTTCTCCACACCCTTCCTCCTCTCAACTCCATAAAAATAGTAGTAAAAGAGACAACCCAATACCAACACGAAACAACCCAAAAACAGTCCCACAAGTTCATCAACTCAAACATAATTTTTCAGTTTACTTAAACACGTTTCGACTTGTCTTTTCTTTCAAATTTAGAAATACAACCAAAAGTACATCATTACACCTCTTATACAATAAACCAGCTATGAATTTAACTTAAAAATAAGTTCACAACCAGCCAACCATTGCACAAGATCAAACAACATACCATTCATCCGAAACTAGCTAGGTCTATTCTTTACGATCGAGTTACAACTCGCAAACGCATAGATAATGGAAGGAGAAGCATAAACTTACCTTGTACTGAGTATCAACCACGAAACCTGGTCCTTTTTCATCAAAAATAAGTTCCTCAACACGGATACAAGAAGGAGAAAGAGAAACTAGCATGCTGTCCGGACTTTTCAGCACTAGAATCGCGTCGTAACACCCGGAATACCCTAGGGTTTGTGTGGGATTTTGGGGGAGGAGTTGCAGGGGTTCAATTAGGTTTTCATTGTCTGAAATACAGGTGAAATAACTCAGTTTGTATTCCCTTAAAAGACCCCTCTTGGCCGACTTTGGGGCTTTTAATTAAGTCCTCTCATTTTGGCAAGTAGTTGATGCACCTACTTGTCACCTACCAGTCTGCGCTGTCTCACGAAAATGCAAATATCTCTCTACTCCAATATCGTATCGACGAACGGTTTAATATGTTGGAAACTAGACTCGTAGATATTCAATATGATATGTAGATCATCCCCTAATTCCAAGTATATTGGGAGAAAAGCTCAATTACATTTGACCTAATTTTCAGCACATTTATGAATGGAACTTGTGATGACCTTTTTCCAACTTTTGTTCCACAACTCGCTTGACTTCAAAACATAACACACGACTATCATACGACTAAAATAACTCATAACTTAACCTCCTCATCATGTTAATCACCCTAGTCTCTCCCCAAAAGAATATGTTATTACATTCCAAACTTGTCGATTTTACGACGAAACCTATTTTCTTCAATTCGTTTAGCGACTAAGCTTTCCAACCCTTTTGGTACTTGTTA
>NW_017697688.1:0-2909 GCF_001879085.1 Nicotiana attenuata | reverse complement strand
ACTGTGTTTTAGCAACGAGGAAATCGATGGACCAGCACAACCCCATAACGACGCTTTGGTAATATCCATGATGGTCCGAGACACTAAAGTCAAGCGTGTCTTGGTCGATCCCGGAAGCTCGGCTAACATAATTCGGTCGTGGGTCGTCGAACAGTTGGGACTGACAGGGCAGATAATTTCTGAAGTGAGAGTATTGAATGGATTTAATATGGCTACAGAGACAACACGAGGGGAAATAACTCTGATGATCGACGTGGGCGGAGTTACGAAAGCGACCAAGTTCTGTGTTATCAAGGGCGATATGAGGTACAACGCCCTGCTCGGAAGACCTTGGATACACGACATCGGGGCCGTACCGTCCACGCTGCACCAAATGCTGAAATTCCCATCTGCCGAGGGGGTCATCACTGTGTACGGGGAGCAATGCGCCGCAAGAGAGATGTTCGCAGTAGATGAGGTGTCCAAGGCAAAATAGCAGTCAAAGTGTAAGCCTCCGGTAAAAGAGGCTGAACCAGAATCTACCTTCGGGGAAGACCTCTTTCTTCCCCGGTCTTTCGTGACTCCGGATGAGTCCGATGCCACCAAATCAACAGTCGAAGAGCTGGAACAGATCCCTATTCGTTCGAGTGCGCCAGACCGAAAGGTATACCTGGGCTCGGGTTTAACTACCGAGCTCAGGAAAAATTTGCTTTCTTTTCTTACTGCTAACGAGGATGTGTTTGCTTGGTCCCATTTGGATATGACAGGCATACCCCCTGAGGTCACGACTCACAAGTTGAGCACAGACCCAAAATTCCGGCCAGTCAAACAAAAGAGAAGGCCCCAATCCGAGGTCAAACAGGCTTTCATCCACGAGGAGGTAACTAAGCTATTAAACATAGGGTCCATCCGGGAAGTTAAATACCCAGAATGGTTAGCCAACGTAGTTGTAGTACCCAAAAAGGGTAATAAATTAAGAATGTGTATAGATTATAAAGATCTAAATAAAGCTTGCCCCAAGGATTCCTTCCCTTTGCCTAACATCGATCGAATGATCGATGCCACGGCCGGCCACGAGACGCTAAGTTTTCTCGACGCCTATTCCGGATATAATCAGATCCGGATGGATAAGGACGATCAGGAAAAAACGTCCTTCATCACTAAGTATGGCACTTACTGCTATAACGTGATGCCCTTCGGGTTAAAGAACGCCGGGGCCACCTACCAACGCCTAGTTAACAAGATGTTCGAGAATCAATTAGGCAAAACCATGGAAGTTTATATTGATGATATGTTAGTTAAATCCCTGCGCGCAGAGGAACATCTTAGCCATTTGCAGGAAACTTTTGCTATATTAAAGCAATATAACATGAAGCTGAACCCGGAGAAATGCGCGTTCGGGGTCGGATCCGGAAAGTTCCTAGGATTTATGGTGTCCAATAGGGGAATCGAGATCAATCCGGATAAGATTAAGGCAATCGAGGACATAAAGATTGTCGATAACGTAAAGGCCGTCCAACGGCTCACCGGGCGCATAGCTGCTCTAGGCCGGTTCATATCCCGATCCTCGGATAGGAGCCATCAATTTTTCAATCTTCTAAAGAAGAAGAATGATTTCACGTGGGGACCAGAATGCCAGCACGCCCTAGAGGAACTCAAAAGGTACCTTTCTAATCCACCTTTGTTGCATACTCCGAAAATCGGAGAGCCTCTATACCTATACTTGGCCGTATCGGAAGTAGCCGTCAGTGGGGTCCTAGTTAGGGAAGAACAGGGCACCCAGTTCCCCATCTACTACGTAAGTAGGACACTAGGGGAAGCGGAAACGAAGTATCCTCACCTAGAAAAATTGGCATTAGCCCTAATTAGTGCCTCAAGAAAATTGAAGCCATACTTCCAAAGTCACCCCATACATGTTGTAACTACATACCCATTAAGAAATGTCATGCATAAGCCTGAATTGTCCGGCCGGCTGGCCAAGTGGGCCATAGAGGTTAGCGAGTACGATATCCAATATCGACCTCGAACCTCGATTAAGTCGCAAGTATTGGCTGATTTTATCGCCGACTTCACACCGACCCTTACTCCCCTGGTCGAAAAAGAGCTCCTGCTGAGCTCGGGGACTCCGTCCGGAGTATGGACATTGTTCACGGACGGAGCTTCGAACGTAAAGGGGTCGGGATTGGGGATCATACTAAAACCTCCTACCGGGGACGTCATTAGGCAGTCTATACGGACGAGGAGGTTGACTAACAATGAAGCCGAGTATGAGGCTATGATTGCAGGTTTAGAATTAGCCAGGAGCCTCGGCGCCGAAGTGATCGAAGCCAAGTGCTATTCTCTTCTTGTGGTAAATCAGACGAACAAAACGTTCGAGGCCAGGGAGAGCCGGATGCAAAGGTATGTCGACAAACTCCAAAACACCTTGCACAAATTCAAAGAATGGACTCTCCAACACGTACCCCGAGATCAAAACAGCGAGGCCGATGCCCTCGCCAATCTGGGCTCGACAGTCGAGGACGACGAGCTCGAGTCCGAAAAGGTGGTACAGCTAATGAGGTCGGTCGTAGAAGAAGGGCACGCCGAGGTCAACTCAACTAGCCTTACTTGGGACTGGAGAAACAGGTATGTGGACTATCTAAAAACAGGAAAACTCCCACAGGACCCCAAAGAATCAAGGGCATTGAGAACAAAAGCGGCCCGTTTTTGTTTGGCCGAGGACGGAGTCTTATATAAAAGAACCTTCGGAGGACCACTCGCCATATGCCTTGGCCCCGGAGACACAGAGTACGTATTAAGGGAAATCCACGAAGGGTCATGTGGCAACCATTCGGGCGCGGATGCGTTGGTCCGAAAAATAATTCGAGCTGGATACTACTGGGTCAACATGGAACAGGATGCAAGGGAATTTGTACGAAGATGCGACAGGT
>NW_017697687.1:0-2910 GCF_001879085.1 Nicotiana attenuata | reverse complement strand
ATTACAAACAACAGTGGGGATATTGGATCCACCTGTCTTACACCCCTCTTTCCTGCTATGCATCCATACATACCACCATTAATAGCTATTGTATATTGTGTAGTTGTAATGCACCTCATGATCCAGCTTATGAATTGGATTGGAAATTCAGTGCATACAACATTTCTTCCACAAATTCCCATCCACCGAGTCATAAGCCTTCTTGAGATCAATCTTTATAAGACAGCTCTTGGTAGTATTCTTCCTATCATAGAGCCTCACTAAGTCTTGACAAATTAGGATGTTTTGTGCAATGTATCTCCCTTCTACAAATGCACTTTGATTTTCTGAAATTATCCCAGCAGTACCTTCCTTAGTCTTTGACATAGCATCTTTAATATTATCTTGTAGACAGTGCTGCAGCAAGCTATTGGTCTGTCATCACCTACTGAATCTGCATGAGTTCCTTTTGGAATGAGTGTAATAACAGTATTATTCAGCACATGTAACAGTTTCCCAGTCTTGAAAAATTCCGAAACTGCTGCAGTTACATCCCTTCCAGTTATTCTCCAACTGTCCTTGTAGAATTGACTCCCATATCCATCCGAACCAGGACTCTTATCCCCTGCAATTTCCCATAATGCTTGCTTTACTTCCTTCTCTGAATAAGCAACCACTAGCATTTTCCTATCTTCTTCAGACACCACAGCTCCCTTCTTCACTAGACTGCTACACACATGACCTCTATCACCTTTACTTGTGCCTAGTAATGATGAATAGAACTCTGTAAATGTGTTTGCAATCTTCTCCATCTCTGTGATATTTTCTCCATGAGTATCACTTATCGAGAAGATTCTGTTAGTGTTCCTCCTAGCCTTTATACAATTGTAAAGAATCTTGTATTTTGATCACCTTGCACTGCCCATTGCATTTTACTCTTCTGCCTTAAGTACTGATATCTTGCATCTTCCCAGCTGCCATATGCTTGTGCAAATTCCTTTTCCTGCTTATGCAACTCATAATCCATAAGATTTGTCTGAATTCTAGCTTGACATGCTAGAAGTTCCATCTTTGCTTGATATGCTCTCTTTTCAACTTCACTAAATATGTCCCTGTTGATCTTCCTTAGCACTTTCTTTAATCTATTCAACTTCTCCACTAGTTGATGTTGCTTGCCTCTTGGTATCCCTTCTTGCCAGCCTTCCACTATTTTTTTAAGAAGTCTGGAGCCATACTCCACATATTAAAATATTTGAACTGCTTCTTTTTCCTGTTATCTCCTTTTTCCCAACTGATAATAGCAGGGCAATGGTCATACAACCCTTCTTCTATATAATGAGTTGTGGAAGCAGGGAGTAGTGCTAGCCAATCACTATTAACTAGGACTCTATCAATCTTGCCCAGACCTTTATCATCCCCTTATTGCTTGTTATTCCAAGTGAAATAAGCCCCAATAGATTATAAGTCATACAAATCCCAATTCTCCACACACTTCTTAAATCTCTTATTTCAGCCACAGAAACAGGACTTCCAATCCTTTCCTCTTTATAGAGGACACAGTTGAAATCCCCCATTACACTCCAAGGTCCCTGAACCTGACTACATATTGTCCTTATCTCCTCCCATAGTTCTCTTTTGAGGGCTTGATAATTAAACCCATACACCACAGTTATATATATCTTCTCATTTCTTGCTCTATGCTTAACCTGATAGTGAATTACTTGTGCAGTAACTGTGATTATGTCAAACTCATATATTTGAGGTTTCCATAACAACCAAATCCGACCCCTTCGATGTTTATACAGGTTTATGCTGAAAGACCACCCATTACAAAGATTAAGAGAGGGTTGTTGAGCCTTTGTTCTCTTAATCTTTGTCTCCAGGAGTCCAAATAAACCAGCCTTAATATTGTGCAGAAACAGGTTTACTTCTTTCTGCTTGGCTGACTTATTTAGACCCCTTACATTCCAGCACCCAATATTATCCATTAGGTAGGGGGTTTCCCCCACCCTTTCCAATGTTATGTCCCAAACTAGCTTGCTTATCTCCAGGGTTAGATGAGCTTGCTATGCTTCCATCTTCTTTAGTTGTCTCATCAGTGTTCTTTGCTAGTGCTGCATACGAGTTCCCAAGAGTCAGAGTCATATCTCTTGCCCTTGTTAATGTACTGTGTTTCCCTTTCTTCTTTTGTTGCACCATCATCTCTACCTCCTTTGCTCTGCCTTCTTCATTCCCTGCGTTGCCTGTGCTATCCTTAGGCCTTTCCTGCCCTCCCTTACCATCATTATGCTGATCATTCTGAATTTGCCTTTGTTGTTCCCTTTCTTCCTCCTTCTTTATGTTTTTCCTGCAGTCTGATTGTTCATGCCCAAAATTATTACATGTGGGGCAATGTATTGGCTTCCATTAATACATCACTCTTTGTTCTATAATCTTCCCATATTCATTTTCAAACATGATTGTTGATGGATATTGTTGATTGATTGATACCTCAATAAGTATTCTAGCAAATGTAAGTCTTTCCTTCTGTGATGTAGCACTATCTGCCTTCAATGGCTTTCCTACCATTCCTGCAATCTTAGTAAGTGAACTCTTCCCCCAATATTTGATGTCCAACCCTATAAGCCTAATCCATATTGGAATCCTGTCAATTGTCTCCTTTTTCATATCAATATCCTGCTTCCAAGGTTTAATTACTATTGGCTTTTTATCAAACATATGGACTCCTTCCTCAACTGTTCTGTTTCTAGCTTCTTCAGATTGAAATCTCACAAGGTAAGACCCCCTTATTCACTACTGTAACTTTGTCAATTCCTCTATTTCCCCAAATTCATTTCAATACCATCCATAACTGCCAGAGGGGGACTTAGATCCCAGCACATAGCAGATCACTGCTGATTTCCAGTACTCAACTCATCCTTGATATCGTCA
>NW_017697686.1:0-2910 GCF_001879085.1 Nicotiana attenuata | reverse complement strand
CTCAGACTGGCCAGTTGGGGCAGAGGCAGGTGGCTGGTAGCTCTTGTGTTTAGGGTTGTCCGGACCCTGCATACTATACCAAGAGTAAGGAGCCACATGCTTGGTTTTGACATCATATCTCTTCTTCTCCACCTCCAGGTCCCGGAAAGACATTGAAAGGGTGTTGGGAAAAGGGTAATTCCGGTCATGCTCCTGCCCCACAGCAGAAATCACACAGGACATCACATTGCCCACATTGATAGGGTACTCGGCCATAATAGATGCAACAAGAACAGCCCGGGTAAGTGGAATAGTCTGATCGTGGGTAGAAGGGTCAAGCCGACTGCACACAAAAGTCAACCACCCCCGAGCCTCAAAGTTGAAGGTCTTCCGGTATATTTTTCTCCCTGCCTGCAACCACCCTGGAACAGTACCTGGGATTGCCAAGTACTGGGCCAACCAAGGACGGACTTCCTCACCCATCCCTAACTTGGCCAGATATAGAGACCCATCTTCATCCCTGAACCCCAAATACTCATTCAGAGAATTTCCATCAAACAACACCGTTTTGTCTCTAACTTTAGTCACCTTAGTATCCTTGACGATG
The DNA here is from genome assembly GCF_001879085.1 of Nicotiana attenuata. Classification (NCBI taxonomy): domain Eukaryota; kingdom Viridiplantae; phylum Streptophyta; class Magnoliopsida; order Solanales; family Solanaceae; genus Nicotiana; species Nicotiana attenuata. Next base: position 2,324 of record NW_017697686.1, on the reverse strand, counting down.
TGGGCCACATTAGAGTAGAATTCCCTGACCATGTGCTCATTTGCATCGATGCACGTCTCCATGAAAAACTCCCATCCCTTTCTAGTTCTAAACTCCCTCTGCACATTAGGGTTGTGGGTAAGAGGTCATTGTCAATAAACCTCCTCTCTGGTATCAATTTCCTCACCGGCCACCACTCCCTAAACTTGTGGTAAGCCACTTGGCTCACGAATCTATCTTCCCACTCTTCGGCTTTCCTAGTTCGTGCAATTCCCCCAATCTGAGGCTCACCACCCTCATCGCCGTCTGCACTCTCCCCAGATAATGAAGCTGTGGGGGAGGTGGAGTAGTTCCCACTACCTGCTGCTGACTCGTCAGATGAATCAGAAACAACATTTACCGGTCTTTTGATGGTGGGTGATGCTGGAGGGGTATCAGTTAGGTGGAGGGGGTTGGTTATGTGAGTTGGGACTGAATCTGAGGAGATGTCCTTGGAAGGCACATACTCACTCCCCGAGGAATGATCAACAGCTCTTATCAGTTTCCGGGTCTTTTTGATGTTCTCCCGAGCCTGGGGAGTGAGTTTTGCTATTCTCTTGCCTTTACCCCCTCGGGAGGAACCACCTCTCCCGGGTTGTTGTGATCCCTTGCCTCCTCTTTGTTTAACCATTATCTGCAAACACATGCATCTAACATTGTTAGTTTAAGCACAGGCAGTGAAACAGGTGAATGAAAAAATTGCAGACAACAGTTGAAGAACACAGTTGCAGAAACATGCACCACGGCCCGCACAAGAAGGAGTGCGGTCGCGTTGGAGGCACCGCGGACCGCGCAAAAGCGACCGCGGTCCGCACTGGGCAAAGGCGCAAAATAACAACTCTCTGAATCTCCCACCGCGGTCCGCACAAAATGGGATCGCGGCCGCGGTAGGCCAGCACGGAACGCACAAAAGTACAATGCGGCCTCGCTGGAAAAAGTCAACTTGCAATCAAAGAGCACCGCGGCCCGCACAAGAAAAGCAGCGCGGACCGCGTCAGGGTAGCGCGGTCGCACAAAGGCAACCACGGTCCGCGCTGAGCTAGGGTTTACGGGCATTAAGTTAGGGTTGTATTTATGCCATTTTTGTTCAAATTTTTACACCTACTTTGTCCCTACTCATTTGCCCAATCATTAGACACATTCAACACATAACCCAGGGTTTAAAGTATCCTAAACTATCAATTAAATGAAAAAGAAGAAGCTAAACTACTGGGCAAGCAATTAAAATGAAAATGTGAAATTAATTAATCACAAATGCATGAAATGTTACCAGGTTTGTGAAGATTGAATGCAATTAGTCCAAGCAAGCAAGAGTTACGGTCTTAGAAAGGGATGAACAGTAGTTCTAGGGCTCAGAGTTTTCAGAGTTCGAAAAGGGTACACTGAGACCCTGGGGCTCTATTGATAGAAAATGATGCGGGCCCCATACTCACCTACCAGCGCGGCGGCGCAAGACGAATCGTGGACCACGCTGGATTTCACCAAATGAAGTTTCAGTAGGCAACCTCCGCGGACCGCGTAAAAGCAGACCACGGCCGCGAAGGTCCATCGCGGACCGCACTAACTGAAACGCGGCCGCGGTGGAAAACTTCAGAGACCATCATTGTTGGACCATGCCAGTGCGGACCGTGCTAAGGTGACCGCGGCCGCACTGGCAAACTTTAGAGACTGTTCAATTTGTTCCAGCTTATTTTTCACTGCATCAACACAATCCCTGCAACATCTCACAACCAATTAGCTAAAAAATCCTAAACTACAAGGAAAATCAAATAGAAAGAAAAAGACATGGGTTGCCTCCCAAGAAGCACCTGATTTAACGTCGCGGCACGACGCATGTTAGCATCACATCACTTCAAATCAAGAAGCGCCACCACGTGGCTCTCATCAAGCTCTCCAAGAAGCAGTAACAGGCACGCCCAGCAAGTTGGGTTAGCATCCGATCAATGAATGGCAAGGGATAAAGATCCTTGCGGGGCACTCTGTTCAATTTCCCATAGTCTATGCACCCTTGCCAACCTGTGACTGTTCTTTTTGGAATCAACACATTAAGAGGATATGTCACCATTGTATGCACTGCTTCATTTAAACTTCTTTGATGTTCCAAGGAAGGCATTGCATCATCCTCCAAGAGAATTTCGGGCTTAAAAATTGTGTGGCTGAGGTGTGGAAGAAGTGGTTGTATTACCAACACCGGTGGTTCCTCAATTGTTGGCTTTGTTGGTAGAGTTTCCCAGGTTGCAAAAGTTTCCAGGTTTTCAATATCCAAGACAATTTACTGGGTTCACAGATTCCATAACATGTAGAGC
>NW_017697685.1:0-2910 GCF_001879085.1 Nicotiana attenuata | reverse complement strand
ACCAAAGGGCATCCTCTTGAAGGCATAAATTCCGTACGGGCATGTGAATGAGGTCTTTTCTCTATCCTCAGGTGCAATGGAGATCTGATTGTACCCTGAGTACCCATCCAAGAAGCAAAAGTGTGACCTCCCTGCCAATCTATCCAGCATTTGATCAATGAAGGGAAGTGGGAAGTGGTCTTTTCTGGTGGCTAGATTCAACTTTCTATAATCCATGCAGATTCTCCAGCCTGTGATGGTTCTTGTTGATATAAGTTCATTGTTGTCATTCTTTACCACTGTCATGCCACCCTTTTTAGGCACACATTGAACTGGGCTAACCCAGCTACTGTCAGAGATTGGGAAAATGATTCCCGCATCCAACCATTTTATCACTTCCTTCTTCACCACTTCCTTCATATTCAGGTTTAGCTGTCTCTGATGTTCCCTGGAAGGTTTGTGCCCCTCTTCCAGCAGAATCTTGTGCATGCAGTAGGCGGGGCTGATCCCCTTGATGTCTGCCATGGTCCACCCAATGGCAGTTTTGCACTCCTTTAGTACCTGTAAAAGCTGTTGAACCTGCACATCTAACAAACCAGATGAGATAATAACAGGTAATGTGGAGTCAGGACCCAGAAATTCATACCTGAGGTGGGTTGGCAATGGCTTCAGTTCCAGCTTAGGGGGTTCCTCGATGGATGGTTTAGCTGGAGGGGTCTCTCTCTTTTCTAAGTGCAAGGGCTCAAACTCCAGATTTCTCTCCCAGAACCCTTTACCTTCCAGTGCCAACACCCATTCCGCCAAATCCTCACCATTCACTTCATCTAAATTTGCCAAGCATGCATCAAGGGGATCCTCAACCGTCAACGCCTCATCATCAGCCTCTACAATTACATGCACTGCATCAATAAGGGAACAATTTGCGAACTCACTTGGTGCCTCATCGATTTCTGCACATTGAATATAATTTCTTCATCATTGAGCCTCATCTTAAGCTCCCCGGTCTCGCAATAAATCAAAGCTCTCCCCGTGGCCAAGAAAGGTCGTCCTAGAATTATAGGAATTTCTTCATCCACTTTGCAATCCAAGATTACAAAATCTGCAGGGAACACGAATTTCCCCACCTGAATAAGCACATCATCAAGAATCCCAAATGGACGCTTAACAGTCCTGTCAGCCAGCTGCAATAACATAGAAGTAGGTCGAGCTCTTCCAATACCTAACCTCTTATAAATGACCAGGGGCATGAGATTAATGCTGGCCCCTAAATCACAGAGTGCCTTAGCAAAGGCATAGTTCCCAATGGTGAATGGAATTGTAAAACTACCTGGATCAGATAGCTTTTCAGCAACAGGTCTAGATACCACTGCACTACATGTCTGAGTAAGGGTCACAGTCGACAAGTCTTGAAAGTCAAACTTCCGAGACATCAAGTCCTTCATCATTTTAGCGTATCCTGGCATCTCCTTTAAAGCTTCAATCAGTGGAATGTTTATCTGAATTTGTTTGAGCATCTCTAGGAACTTTTTATACTGCTCCTCCTTTTGATGCTTGGCTAACCTTTGCGGAAATGGTGCAGGCGGTCTTTTCTTCCCAATCACTTGAGATTTTTCTTTCTCAGCTACTGTCTCAACTATCGGTTCCGTTGCTGTCTCAATTACTGGCTCAACTACTGTCTCAGTCTCTTGCTGCACATTCTTTTCTTCAGGAGCAGGGTGAACTGTTACCTCTATCAATCCCGTAGAGTCATCCAGCTCTATGGGCACTGGAATTAGTGTCTCAGCCTGTATGTTTTCTCGAGCTCTCTCTTGCTCAACATCTAGATCCCTACCATTTCGTAGACTCACCGCCATCAGCTGCTTTGGGCCTTGATCTTTTGGATTGATTTGGGTATCTGCAGGTAGTGTCCCTTGAGGACGATTGTTAAGTGACATTGAAATCTGGCCCACTTGTACCTCAATATTCTTGATAGCTGCATCATGTGCATCCACCCTTTCATTTATTTTAGCATTGGACCCAATAACCTACTGCATCATTGCTTCAAGCCTTGCAAACCCGTCTTCCTGTCTTCCACCCTGCTGTTACTGAGGTGGGTGGTACCCTTGCTGCTGATTGTTGTACCCTTGTGGTCTAGGATACGGTGCCATATTGTTGGGGGGTCTCATGCCTCCCGTGTTTCCGGCGTTATACTGTGGCTGCGGTGGCCTGTACTGCTGATGAGTCTGCTGACCCCAGTTCTAGTTACCTTGCCTCTGACCCCCATAGTTAGCCACATAATTCATATCTTCAGGGTGCTGGTGATGATGATCCTGCTCTGTATTCCATGGATTACCAATTGGCTGGCTAATGCAAGATGTGCACAAGCCCCCGTTGGTAGTGTCTACTATGTGAACCTGTTGCTTCTGCCCTGATTCCTCCACCTTTTTGGTGAGGATGCTCATTTGCGTTAAAAGAGTCGCCATGTTTTCAGCCATTGTATTAGAAGGATCAAGAGGCACTCAGTGCACTACTGGAGTGATAGGTGCATTTCTAGAAGTCCAACCCAAATTCTGCGCCATCTTGTCGAGCAAATTCTGACCTTCTCTCCAAGTCTTGCTCAAGAATGCCCCACCAGCCGAGGCATCAACTATATTCTTCAAGCTGTCTGACAATCCCATGTAAAACCATTGTCCCAACATCTGCTCTGGAACACCATGGTGGGGACACATAACCAACATTCCTTTAAATCTGCCCCATGTCTCGTGTAGTGTCTCCATTGGTTTCTGTTTGAAACTCACAATCTCATCAATTTGTTGAGCGGTCTTGTTAGGAGGATGGAACTTGTTGTGAAATTTCTTGACCAACTCATCCCAAGTTGCTATAGAGTTTATGGGAAGCGAGTTTAGCCAAACCTGAGCAGCTCCTGTCACCGAGAATGGAAACAATAATAAT
>NW_017697684.1:0-2910 GCF_001879085.1 Nicotiana attenuata | reverse complement strand
TTTGAGGTAAGTGTTTGATCTAACTTTGGCTTGAGGGAATAGGATTAGAGTATCATGAATGCTATTTGCTAATTGATCGAGTACGGTGTATAGGCGTGGTGACGAGTGTCTATACACCGGAGTCTAGCATGACCGTGGGTCTTTGTTTGTACTTGTTTTTGAGGTAATTTGGAACTCTTCCAAGCTACAACAGGTTTTCTGCAAATGTGAAGAGTTTGAGGATAAGTTGTGAAATATTAATATTTTGGAGCATTGGCTCGAGTGATAAATACCATTGAGTAAGAGATGAACGTATTGAAAAGAGTTGTGATTAATCCCTTGCCGGGATGGTTTGATTATAGTGAGTATTGCCCTTGCCGGGTTGTGAAAGATATTGTTATTGTTCCCTTGCCGGGACTTGGTTGTTATTTGTGTTATTCCCTTGCCGGGATAGTTCAAATTACTTGTTTATTCCTCTTGCCCGTTTGGTTGTGACTGTTATTTGGGTGAGGAAGAGTGAAATTGCACGAAGGGTCATTCCGTGCTATTCTTGATTATATTTGCACGAAGGGTCATTCCGTGCTATGTTTTGACTATTTATGCACGAAGGTACATTCCGTGCTCTGAATTGATTATATTTGCACGAAGGGTCATTTCGTGCCATGAGATGAGAGCTATGTGAGGGAAAGCACGAAGGGTGATGCCGTGCATTATATTTTATTGCTTTGGGTGAGATTGAGAGTAAAAGCACGAAGGGTGATGCCGTGCAACTATTGAATTTCTTATTCTTTGATAATTATTGTTGTGCCATGTTTCTTAATTACGCTGATGAACTTTATATCCAATTTGTACTCTCCCCATAGTATGTTTCCCTCCCTTTTAACTGTTTAGTTTCGGTATTTTCTTTCCTTTTATTGCATATTTGTATATAAAAATTGTACAGGTTGGTTCGGTAGTCCTGTCTAGCCTCATCACTACTTCGCCGGGGTTAGGCCAAACACTTACCAGCACATGGGGTCGGTTGTGCTGATGCTACACTCTGTGCATTTCTTTGTGCACAGATCCAGGAGCAGCTTTTGGACAGCAGCAGTAGGATTCTTATCCGGGAGCTATCTTCAGTCCAGGGACTCTCGAGGTAGCCTAGCTGGCGTTCGCAGGCCGAAGTCCGTTTCCTTATTTCAGTTTGTTTTCATTGTACCGAAACAGACATGTGTATTTCTTTCATTTAGACTTGTTGTAGTATTCTATAGTAGTCCGTGAGCTAGTGGCACCAGATTTTGGGTAGGGATGTGTTTCGAACTTCCGCATTTTTTTATCTTTTGTTAAACTTAAAGTCTTCCGCAGTTCTTTAACTGTTGTTAGTATATTATATTGTTGAGGTTGAATAGCGAATGTTTAATGTATGGCTGGCCTAGCTCCATTAGTAGGCGCCATCACGACGCCCGATGGTGGGAAAAATCCGGGTCGTAACAAGTTGGTATCAGAGCACTAGGTTACGTAGGTCTTACAACTCACGGACAACCTCGGTAGAGTCTGAGGGATCGGTACGGCGACGTCTGTATTTATCCCTAGAGGCTACAGAGTTAGGAAAATTTCACTTTTGTTCTTTCTTGTCGTGCGATTCTGTTTCTCTAATACTGATTGTCCTTCTACTCTGTTCTTTCGTAGATGGCGAGAACACGTGCTTCTTCTTCTACCGCGCAGCAGTCCGAGCCCAGAGCAGCGCCTACGAGGGGCAGAGGCCGAGGCCGTGCCAGAGGCCGAGGCAGGGGCAGAGCCCAGCCCCAGACGGCAGTTCCAGAGGTGGAGCCTCGTATTGACTATGATGAGGAGGTTCCAGCCCCAGCAACTCAGACGGGCCCAGCTCCAGTCCCAGGAGGGGTCATGTTCACCCCAGACCTTCAGGATGCTCTAGTCAGGTTGGCAGGCTTTATGGATAGTGTTGCTAGAGCGGGTTTGCTGCCAGTAGCACCAGCCACTTCTCAGGCTGGAGGAGGGGTTCAGACTCCTGCTACGCGCACTCCGGAGCAGGTAGCTCCACAGACTCATGCCCCAGTGGTTCAGCCAGCTGCGGCAGCTCAGCCAGGTATTACAGCTCAGGCCGGTAATGGAGCGGCCATGTCTTCAGATGCTTTGTGGAGACTTGATCAGTTCTCCAAGCTTTTCACCACCACCTTCAGCGGTGCTTCATCGGAGGATCCCCAGGATTTTCTATTCAGTTGTCATGAGATTCTCAGGACTATGGGTATAGTGGAGACCAACGGGGTCGATTTTTGCACCTTCAGGCTTGCAGGATCCGCCAAGACTTGGTGGAGAGATTTTTGCCTATCTAGACCAGCAGGGTCTCCAACTTTGACATGGGATCAGTTCGCGGAGATATTCTTGGAGAAGTTTCTCCCCATCACTCAGCGGGAGGCACTTCGTAGGCAATTTGAGCGCCTCCAGTAGGGCTCTATGACAGTTACACAGTATGAGACTAGATTTATCGACCCGGCACGCCATGCAGTTGTGATACTCCCTACAGAGCGAGAGAGGGTCCGGAGATTCATTGATGGATTGATTCAGCCGATCCGTCTTCAGATGGCCATGGGAGTTGGTAGTGATATCTCTTTCTAGGAGGCGGCCAATGCGGCCCGCAGAGTTGAGATGGCCCTCACTCGGGGAGGTGGTCAGATGTCAGACAAGAGGCCTCGTCATACTGGGAGATTCAGTGGTACCTCATCTGGAGGTAGGGATTCCTATGGTAGAGGTCAGGCACCGAGGCCCTTTCAGTCTGCGCTTCAGGTTTCTCATGGTGCTCCAGGCGGCGGAGGTTCTCAGCAGTACTATTCAGATCAGCAGCCTATCAGTGCACCCCCACTTTAGAGCTTTAGAGGAGGACATTCTGGTCGACAGGGCCAGCAGTCGCAGCAGCCGAGGTCTGTTATGGTT
>NW_017697683.1:0-2910 GCF_001879085.1 Nicotiana attenuata | reverse complement strand
GATTCCTGTAAAACCAGGGATATGTAGGCATCTCAGAAACCAGAGCTCGGTCAAATTCTTTTCAAATCGCCGCTTCCGGTCAAAATTGGCCATCATGTCTTTACCCGACAACTCTTTCATCCTTCCCGGGTAAAGAGGGGCAGCTGTTGATACCCAATTTTTTCCTAAGTATTTTTATACCCAAATAGTTCCAAAATAGCATATTGGTGCATATATAAGCACACCTAAGAATTTTGGCATTTTAATAATTTTTAAAACCAATTTGTTGCCTATTTTAGTACAACAAAATCCAACAATTATTCCCAAAATTATCATTTTTGGTGAATAATTCATTTTATTCTCACATTTGCACAAAAATATAATTAAGGTAATTTTTGCATATTTTCACAAATTTGTTTGGTATTTTTAAAAGCTAAATTGCATATAATTGCAATTATAGCCTATCTTGTAATTTATCGCGTTTTATGTTTATAAAATTAATCCCAGTATTATTAAATTAATATTTATATAATATTCATTTACCCAGTACTTTTAATTTGCTCTTAAAATCTTTATTACTATTTTATAAAAAAATTTAAAGGGAAAATTGGCTATTTACGATTTGGCCTCAATTGCATTTCAATTATAGCCAATTTGGCAACCCCAATTAACCCAATTTCAAAGTTCAAAATTACCCAGCCCAATTTCAAATTAACCCAACCCCTGACCCATTTATCCGATCCGCCCGGCTTCCATTCAATCTAGGCCGTTGATCTAAATGATCAACGGCCACCCTCCATTCTTTCCTTTTTAATTTTACCAACCACACCCAACCCTAATCATTTCTTACCAAACTCCGCCCTTGAAACCCCTCGTCTCTCAACTCTCTCTCAACTCACCTCAAACCCTAGCCGCCGCCTCTCACTGAAACCCTAATCTATGACTTCTCAGGCTCATCGGAGGCCTATACTGGCCTCTCATGGCTTCTGCGTGCTCATTTCCTAAAGGTCCTATGACCAAATCTTAAAGGGTTCCGACCAAGCCTTTGCTCGATGACTGTTCTTCGGTCGTCTTCAACCTTTGTCCGGCCAGTCATGGCTATTCGAGTTCTATCTTCGACTTTCCTGCTCAGATCGATGGTTTCCAAAGCCTTTCTCATCACCTGGGTTTCTTACGAAACCCTAATCTCTAAGGTTCCTTCGATTTATTTATAGATCCGCTCCGGATCTATGTGTGTGTGAACCTTCTATGCATTTTTCTCGAGTCTCTTTAATTTTTTTCTTTTGCTTTCAGAAACTCTTTATTCTTCAACTAGAGTTTCATGTTAAGTTATTTCGAATCTCTTCTCTGATTCTCGACATGTTTTACTGTGTTTTGTTTGTGTTGTTTTCTATCTGAGTTAGCATGTTGAAAACCCTAATTTTTGGGATTTTGTTCGAGTTTCTTAGTCTGTTCGTTAATATTCGTTTGATTTACCTTATTTTTATCTGAGTTAGCATGTTGAAAACCCTAATTTTGGGATTTTGTTTGAGTTTCTGTTTGTTAATATTCGCTTGATTTACCTTTCTTCTATATCTGAGTTAGCATAGTGAAAGCCCTAATTTTTGGGGTTTATCCGAGACTCTGTATCTGTTTATTTGTTTATCTGCTTATCTCCTCTAAACTCAATTGATTTTCGAAAACCCTGGTTTCTTTGGGGACTATTCGATTTCTTTGAAATTGTTTGTGCAACTCGTCTGTTGAAATTGCAATGTGCTTCAATTCTCTTTTCTTCATGTGACTCTTTTGGTTCTGAGTTCTTACTACCTGTCAAACTCAACTATGGTTTCCACTCAACTCTTTGCATGCTTCTGATCTTCTTCTCTATTGTTAAACACCGAAACTTGACTATCATGCTTCGAATGTCTTCTTTTTAGTTACTACTACATGCTGTTATTTTGCCATAACTTGGCCTCACATGTCTATTACTTGTGCACTCCATTTATATACTGAGTCCCTCCTGTGATTGATTCTCAAACTCGTGATTGATTTTCAAAACTTTTCCTTTGTGAAATTCTGATTTTTACTCGCCTGTTAAGGGGTAATTGATTCTTTCTCTTTGTTTGGTCTTGCCAGATCCTTTCCAAAAATAATTACATTCTTGTACTTAGACTTAAACACCTATTGTATGATTTTACTGCTCCTTTTATGGCAACAACAATTCTGCTTAAAGACTGGTTTCTTTCCTTATCTTGACCTTGTTAGCATCCGTTTGAACAATAATCCCTTGATTAAAGGAAAGTCTTGTGTTAATTGATTCTGACTTGTGATTGTTTCCATATTTGTGTTAAAACTTTACTTATTACCTTATTCTCCACTCGTTTTCAAAATTATAAATACCCTACCCTCTTTTCTTTAAACGGACACGAACAACTTGAGTTCAAAATATACACACTTACTCTTAAAACTCTCTCTTTCTTTACTACTACTTGTGCTGTTGCTTTGCCTAGCCGGCTGAAAGCCAAGGCTAGACTGTGGACTTGTGTTTGCTTTACCTTTCTGCACTTTGCTTCTCTACTGGTATGTCCTAGTTAATTTACAAGCCTCAACAACAATATGTTTTCTTTAATTACTCCAGTTTGTCATTCCTTTCTACTTCTACTCATGTTTCTGTAGTCAAGATATGTTACTAGCATGCTGTAATACGTTCCCTTGTAAATTAATGTTTATCTATGTATGCACCCTGTCAGTCACTTGTTATTTATTTGCTACCTTATGAATCCCAAACCCCCGTATCCCCTTATATGCTTTAAGTTATGGTTCGGAAACATGGCAATATTCGAAGTTATTGTCCATGGATATGAACTGGACCCTTTGGGCCCACTAAGCTTTGTCAGTTTCCCATCCCTATTCCCTTGTTGTGTGTGCTGAGTAACAACTTTGGACTGACAA
>NW_017697682.1:0-2911 GCF_001879085.1 Nicotiana attenuata | reverse complement strand
CCGGATTGGACCAAGTCACAGTCCCCAATAGTAAATGACCCCGCGCTCGTCATGGAACGCGTGTCTCATCTCAACATAGCACCAAGTTGTGCAATCCGGGGTTTCAAACCCTCAGAACATCATTTAAAATTATTACTCACCTCTAGCCGGTCAAAGTCTAGCTCGCTATGCCTTTTCCCCTCGAATCGCCCTCCTCGCGCGTCGAATCTGATCAAGACCACAAGAAATACATCACAATAGGCTAATGGGTAGGCTAATGGGTCATAACCCAATCGAAAAGACTCGAAAAATATCAAAAATCACGAAGTTGGCAAAACCCGAGCCCCGGGCCCACTTCTCGAAAAATTACGAAATTCACATCTCCGGATTCCTCGTCTCGCCACGAGTCTATACATATCAAAATCATCAAAATCGGGGTCCATTTGACCCCTCAAATTCCTATTTTTAAACTCTCTTAAATTCAAGCCCTAAACCACCATTTTTGACCTTTGATTCCTTGATTATTCAGTCCAAATTCATGTTTATACACCATAAAATCAAGCTCTAAGTCCAAGAGTTCATACCTGATAATAGCCCTCGAATCCCTCTTCAAAATCGCCTCAAAGCTCTCAAGGTTCGGAGTCCAAAATGCTACTCTTCCAAAAATTCGCGAGGAAGATGTTTTCACTTAACCTGCCAGTTATTTCCGCTTCTGCGGATTAATTCCCGCTTTTGCGCCTTCCGCTTATGCGATCAACGTCCGCTCCTGCGGACCTTTCACTTAAGGCGACTTTCCGCTTCTGCGGTCCAACTTCGCATCTGCGGGACCGCTTAAGCGACCCAACGTCCCGCTTCTGCGGAACCTGACTTGGGCTCCTATTTCCGCTCCTGCGAGGCCTAGCTCGCTTCTGCGAGACCGCATCTGCGATCTCCTTTCCGCAGATGCAGAAACACCTGCTGCAACCAAAAACCTGCAATTTTCCAACTTCAAATTTCTTCCGTTAGCCACCCTAAATCACCCCCGAGGCCCCCGGGACCTCAACCAAAGTTACCAACACATCTTAAAACATTATTCAAACTTGTTCCAATCCTCAAAACACGTCTAACAACGCTAAAACCATTAAATCACATCGAATTCAAGCCTAAGTTTCTTCAAAACTTCCGCAATACGCATTCGATCAAAACTCGACCCAAAACATATCCGAATGACCTGAAATTTTGCACACACATCCAAAATCACCTAACGGAGCTACAGAAACTCTCGGAATTTCATTCCGACCCTCGGATCAAAATCTCACCTCCCAACCGGAATTTGCCAAAATACTAACTTCGCCAATTCAAGCCTAATTCTACACCGAACCTCCAAAACCAATTCCGATCACGCTCCTAAGTCACAAATCATCCCCCGAAGCTAACCGAATCTCCGGAGATCACATCCGAGCCCTCTAACCAACTAGTCAACTTTCGGTTGACTTTTCCAAAACAAGCTTTCCTTAGAGAGACTAAATGTCTCTATCTCCTACCAAGACCAAACCAATCCAACTCGATTACCCCAAATACCGATAATGAAGCATAGAGAAACATAATATGGGAAAAACGGGGCGGTAACTCACGTGACGACGGGCCGGGTCATCACATCATCCCCAACTAAAACAAACGCTCGTCCTCGAGCGGGTCAAGGAACATACCTGGAGTCTCAAACAAGTGAGGATATCTGCTCCGCATCTCCCGCTCGGTCTCCCAAGTAGCCTCCTCCACGGGCCGACCTCTCCACTGCACCTTCACCGAAGCTATATCCTTTGATCTCAACTTTCGAACCTGACGACCCAAAATAGCCACTGGCTCCACATCATAAGTCAAGTCATCATCCAACTGAACCGAGCTGAAGTCTAACACATGGGCCGGGTCTCCAACATACTTCCGGAGCATAGAAACATGAAATACCGGGTGAACTCCCGACAAGCTGGGTGGCAAAGCAAGCATGTAGGCCACCTCCCCAACTCTCCTAAGTATCTCAAAAGGACCAATGAACCGTGGACTCAACTTTTCTTTCTTTCCAAATCTCATAACGCCCTTCATAGGAGAAACCTTCAACAAGACCTTCTCGCCCACCATGTAAGATACATCTCGAACCTTCCGGTCCGCATAACTCTTCTGACGCGACTGGGCTGTACGAAGTCTCTCCTGGATCACTTTCACCTTATCTAAGGCATCCTGAACCAACTCTGTCCCTAACAGTCTAGCCTCGCCGGGCTCAAACCATCCAACCGGAGATCTACAACGTCTCCCATATAAGGCCTCATACGGCGCCATCTGAATACTGGACTGATAGCTGTTGTTGTAAGTAAACTCTGCAAGTGGCAAGAACTCAGCCCAAGAACCTCCAAAATCAATAACACAGGCACGCAACATGTCCTCCAATATCTGAATGGTACGCTCGGACTGCCCGTCCGTCTGAGGATGAAATGCGGTGCTCAACTCTACCTGTGTACCCAACTCTCGCTGAAAAGTCCTCCAAAACTGGGAAGTAAACTGAGTACCCCTATCTGAGATGATAGAAACTGGGACCCCATGCAGCCGTACAATCTCCCGGATGAAAATCTTTGCCAGCCGCTCCGAAGAATAGGTAGTACACACCGGAATGAAGTGCGCGGACTTGGTCAGCCGATCCACAATCACCCAAATCGAATCAAACTTCCTCGAGGTACGAGGGAGACCACTCACAAAATCCATAGTAATCCTCTCCCATTTCCACTCCGGAATATCCATCCGCTGAAGCACACCACCGGGCCTCTGATGCTCATATTTGACCTGCTGACAGTTGAGACATCGAGCTACATAACTCACAATATCTTTCTTCATTCTCCTCCACCAGTAATGCTGCCTCAAATCCTGGTACATCTTGGCGGCACCCGGATGAATGGAATACCGT
>NW_017697681.1:0-2911 GCF_001879085.1 Nicotiana attenuata | reverse complement strand
TACTCTGTGCCCATCTCCACCTCTCGAGCCATACTAAATCGAATACCGGGCTGCAATCCAGCGACAAACCTCTGCACCCTCTCCGCATCTGTAGGAAGTATCATGAGTGCATGGCGGGACAACTCAGAAAACCTCGCCTCATAGTCAGTCACAGACATCTGACCCTACTCGAGCTGCTCAAACTGGTACCGCAGCTCCTCCCTCTCAGAGGGCGGGATATACCTATCCAAGAACAACTGTACAAACTGATCCCAAGTGATGGGAGGAGAACCCGCTGGCCTGCCAAGAACGTAGGACTGCCACCATCTACGGGCCCTGCCCTCGAGCTGAAAAGTAGTGAAGTCAACTCCATGCGACTCCAGTATCCTCATGTTGTGCAGTCTGTCCCTGCACCTGTCTATGAAGTCCTGAGCATCCTCATGATGCTCACCCCCGAAGACTGGAGGATGAAGCCTGGTCCATCTGTCCAATAGCTTCTGTGGATCACCATCCACAGCTGGCCTGGGCTGGGGTGCCACTGCAGCTACTGGCTGAGCCCCATCTGCGGGTAGTGCACCCGGAGTCTGATATACTGCAGCTGCATGACCTGGAGCCTGAGCAGTAGAGGTCTGGGCTCCCCTTCCTGCCTGTGAAGTGGCTGGGTCTGCTGGAAATATACCAGCCTGAGTCATAGTGTCCATGAACTGTAGCATGCGACCCATGACCTCCTGAAATCCCGGTGCTATCATAAAATCTGCCGGGGTAGGCTCAGCGCGGGCACCTCGCCCTGCTCCTCAATGATAGGATCCCCCACAGGATCTGCCGGTGGTGCAACTGGAACGGCTCTGGGATGCCCTCGTCCCCTACCACAGGCCGGTGCCCTCCCCCGGCCTCTACCTCGGCCTCGAGCAAGGGGGGAGCAGCTCCTCCCGGGTCCGAAACGTCAGCGATGCGAGTTCTCACCATCTGTGAGAGAATAGAAGAGGGAAATTTAGTACACTAAGCACTGCACGATAGGAAATGAATAAAGAGTAGTCTTTAGGGGTGTGCATTCGATTTATCGATTCGATTTTGACCCTTATCGATAATTACTTATCGATTATCGATTTGTACATATGCTTATCGTTATCGTTTCAATAAGGTTTCGGTTTTTTCGATTTCGATTTATCGATTTTGGGGGCTTATCGATTCGGTTATCGATTACACCAATAAGAAAATTTGCGGGATTCCACGGAAAGTATATCGCTATAAACGCGCCTAACTAATATGGACAAAAAGAAGCTAAAATAAGACGAACACCATTTATAATGTAAAAATTGTGTCAACAAGCACATGCAACAAAACTAAAGTAAGGGATCAAATGTATGCCACCAACACTCCAACGGTATAAAAAAAATAAAACAAAACAAAACACATCATCACGACTAATTCTGTTTTTCATTAAATTTGAACTTCATTCCCTTGATCTTTAAATATGATCATTCCTTAAATGTGGTAGAGGAAATAATAGGGTAAGGGACTTAGGGTAAAGGAAAGGTATAGATTAGGGAAAATAATATTGTATAGCCGCTTTCAAAATAGAAGCGGAATATATATACATTTTGTATGTTATATTAATCTACACAAATAGGTAATTACTCATTTAACAAGTGTCTACAATCTAGGGGTGTGTGATAATAGGTGAATTTGACTATAATCACGCCTTAAATAATCACCTTCTTGTGTAGTTTTAATGCTAAAAGTGATAACAAAATGCTCTTATTAGTGCTTTTCATGATTTGCAGGTGATATATGTATAAGGAAGGCTAAGGAGCAGTTTTGGAGTCAAAATTGATGAAAAAGAGGCCAACTGTGCAATTCCCCAAGTAAACCACGCAAAACAGGCCGAAGATTCAGAGCACTAGTTTGACCGCGGTTCCACCGCGACCGCGGTAGAACCGCGGTGGAAGACAGCTGCGGATGATTTCAGAATCAGAGAAGGCTTTTGGCCGCGGTTTGACCGCGACCGCGGCAGAACCGCGGCGGAAGCCGAAAACTTCAGGGACTAAAGTGTAAAACACGGGATTTTTAGACCTAAACCCTATTTAAAACATTAGACTTCGCCCAAGAGAGGCATGTATTGATTTTTAAGGTTTCTTAGCAAGGAAAACCATTGTGAGAGAATACTCCAAACATCTTTCTTCTTTACTTTTGATTTTTATGATGAATTCTATCTTAGTTTATTTTTCCATAGCCATGAGTAGCTAAATTCCTTGTCTAAGGTTTTGATGGAACCTATTGGGTGATGAACTTCTTGTTTATGTGAATACAAATTGCTAGTTTAATCTCTATTTGTTCAACTTCGTGTTTGTTGTAGTTAATTGACAGGATCCTCAATTAGCTGTGCCTATTTAGTGTGCATAACTTGGAAAAGAGTGCATATTTAGGGTATTGTTGAACAACACCACTCCTAGATTATTAGAGGAATCTATAATTGCGGGTTTAAAGGCGGGATTAGGAATAACGAAGCCTTGGGTGTAATCTAAAGTGAATCGTGCTAAATAAAGTAAGCTAGTGTATCTCGGGAGAGTGCAATAGTAAATTATTGTGATTACTCGGGAGAGATTTACGGTAAGATTAGCGTTCATGATTGATAGAGATGTGTTGGTAAATTTGTATGAGCATAAACAGAAGGGATTTCATCAATAGGGGAAATCATTGCCTTAGCCTTTTTTCATAATTGTTTACAACCCTTCTAATTTAGTTATAGCCTTTTATTTACTTGCAAGTTAGTTATTAAAGAACAATCAACTGAGAATTTGAATATTTGGGAAGCTGGTTCTGAAGACTTGGTGGGTCTGAAGGTAGCAGTTGATAGGTTAACTCTCTGTGGGATTCGACTCCGGACTTGTAAACCGGATTATATTTGCAGCGACCGCATTGTCCTTTTATA
>NW_017697680.1:0-2912 GCF_001879085.1 Nicotiana attenuata | reverse complement strand
CAACTTGGCCAACTCTTCCAATTTAAAGCTTCCAGTTGAAAATCATTCTTCCAAATCAATTTCGAATAACCTGAAAACTAAAACCAACGATTCAGATAAGTCATAATACAATATACGGAACTACTCATGACCTCAAACCACCGAGCGAAGTGCAAATGCTCAAAACGACCGGTCGGATCGTTACAGAAAAAACCTTCTTGTAACCTTCTCAAAACGTGGTTATAGATTTTTAAAAAATGCTAGTGAACCTAGTATACTTTGTGGTGTTGAAACAAGCATTATTGTTTTTTCCTCTGGCCATAAAGTTTTCCTTTTTGCCTGCATCCTAATGTTGAGTCTATTATCGATCATTTCCTTTCTCGAAATATTCCTAGTAGCACTACTGCAAATTCTTCTACAACTTATCAACTTGTTGAGGCTCACAAAAATGCAAATATGCGCGAATTGAATAAGCAGTTCATGGAGATTATCAATCAATTGGAGTTTGAGAAAAAATGTGAAGTTGAACTTGTGAAAATTAACATGGCAAAAATAGGGAAGTATTGGCCAGTAAATGAACTTGGACATATTGAATTGGAACAGTTGAAATTAGGAATGGAGGAACTCGAAAAAAGTGTTACAGATTCGAATGTGCAGGAAGTGAACAATGCCGCTCGGAAGCGTTTTCCGTCCAAGAGGCCAGTGAGTGCTGAAGAAGCAGAAGCCTTCTTCCAGAAAATGAAGATGCCTGATTATGAGACAGTGGATCAATTAAGAAAGTACCCTGAACAGGTGTCCCTGCTCTCATTGGTGACAAAATCCTCCGAACATCAGAAGATCTTGATGAAAACTTTGAATGAGGCATACGTGCCAATTGAAACTTCAGTCGAGCAGCTCGAAAGGATGGCAGAAAGGTTTTTTGCCATCAACCAACTCTCTTTTAGTAAGAATGACTTGCCTCCTGAAGGCGCAGCCCACAACAAAGCCTTGCATCTGACCGTCAAGTGTGAGGGTTACTATCTCAAACGAGTCATGGTGGATGGAGGATCGGGGGTTGACATCTGCCCACTCTCCACATTACAGAGGATGGAGATCGGGACAGAAAAGATTCGCCCGAATAATGTTTGTGTAAGGGCTTTTGATGGTATTAAGAGGGATACCATCGGTGAAATCGACATGATATTGACCATAGGACCGGTAGACTTCGAGGTGACCTTCCAGGTGTTGGACATGGATACATCTTACAACTTCCTTCTAGGGAGGCCTTGGATCCATGCTGCAGGAGCTGTGCCCTCCACTCTCCACCAAATGGTAAAATTCGAGTATGAAGGTCCGGAAATCGTGGTCCACGGAGAAGACGAGCAATCTATCTATCGTGATCCATCTATCCCATGATTGGAGGCAAGGGAAGGAAGTGAGCATATTGTTTACCAAGCCTTTGAGATTGTGGTAGCAGATCAGCACGAGGAAGGAAATCCTTGTCCTCAGCCTTTCCTGTCTAACGCTTCAATCATGGTGGCCAGAGAAATGATTAGACATGGTTTCAGGCCAGGAAAAGGGTTGGGAAAAGCCTTACAAGGAATATCTGAGCCAGTAACTCTACCCGCAACAGAAAAGTTCTTCGGAGTAGGCTTCCACCCTACCCCAGATGATGAGAAATGGGCTGAAGAAAGAAAGAAAGAAGGATGGGTTCTGCCACAGCCATTGCCATATCTCTACGACACTTTTGTCAAGACTAAGTATGGCAAAGAAAAGGATGATGAGTTGTTCACAGTTGAGGAAATCGAAGACATATGTGGAGCTATGAGAGAAATGCTTTACGAAACCAACATGGTTCAGTTAGGAGAAGGGACTAGCACCGCTGAAATGCTCTATATGGGACCAGATGCTAAACTCCAAAACTGGAAGGCTACGCCATTCCCGATTAGGCGGGAGTCCCGGTAGACTAGCCCTGCCACCTTTTCTACATCTCGAGTTATTTCAGGGTGTAGCTCGGGTGTCTTTTTAGTTTCATGTCTTTTAAATTCCTGAATGTAAACCCTGTTATCTTTCCAATTCCAAGAAATGAAATCAATATTTCATCTTCCATCTTTCTTTTCTTTCTAATTTTGGATTGTTTTTCCTTTTTCATCTTTTCTTTTCAGTTATGATAATGCAGCTTTAAATAACATGACATGCCTGCGGACTCCATGCCCGGACTCAAACACCCTGTTTAATTGTGAAATAATGAATCAAGAACCGGAATATGATGAGGAAGAGGCTTTTAGGGAGATCAACCGAGAATTGGAACAATTTGAGAACAAACCTAAGCCAAACCTGAACGACACTGACCGGTTAATTTGGGAACGGCCGAAGAAATAAGGGAAACCAAAATAAGCATTCACACAGATCAACACACTCGAGATGCAATAATCCAGCTCCTGTTCGAATTTAAAGATGTGTTTGCTTGGTCGTATGACGACATGCCAGGACTAAGTATGGACCTAGTGGTGCACAAATTGCCGATCTACCCCGATTGTCCTCCAGTACAACAAAAGCAAAGGAAGTTCAAAACTGATATCAGTGATAAGATCAAAGAAGAAGTCACAAAACAGTTGAAGGCGGGGGTAATTCGAGTGGTCCGATATACCACGTGGTTGGCCAATGTGGTTCCAGTACCAAAGAAAGACGGGAAAACCCGGGTGTGTGTAGATTATCGAGATTTGAACAGGGCAAGTCCCAAAGATAATTTCCCGTTACCTAACATTCACATCCTTGTTGATAACTGCGCCAAACATGAAATACAGTCTTTCGTGGACTGTTACGCAGGATATCACCAAGTGTTGATGGATGAAGAGGATGCCGAAAAGACAACTTTCACTACACCATGGGGAACCTACTGTTATCGGGTCATGCCGTTTGGGCTGAAGAATGCTGGGGCAACTTATATGAGG
>NW_017697679.1:0-2912 GCF_001879085.1 Nicotiana attenuata | reverse complement strand
GACTTTACTACTTTTCAGCTGGAGGGCAGGGCCCGTAGATGGTGGCAGTCCTATGTTCTTGGCAGGCCAGTATGTTCTCCTCCCCTCACTTGGGGTCTGTTCACACAGCTATTCTTGGACAGGTATATCCCACCCTCTGAGAGGGAAGAGCTACAATATCAGTTTGAGCATCTTGAGCAGGGTCAGATGTCCGTGATCGACTACGAGTCTAGGTTTTCCGAGTTGTCCCGCCATGCACTCATGATACTTCCCACAGATGCAGAGAGAGTGCGGAGGTTTGTTGCAGGGTTGAATTGTGGCATCATGGCCAACATGGACCGAGAAGTGGAGATGAGGACTCCTTATCAGTTAGTAGTGGGGATTTCNGCAGGGTTGCACCCCGGTATTCGAGCTAGCATGGCCCGAGAGGTAGAGATGGGTACTGAGTATCAGCTAGTACTGGAGATTGCTCGCAAGATTGAGGGTTATCACCAGAGAAGTAGAGAGCAGTTTCAACAGGACAAGAGGGTCCGATTTTCTGGAGAGTTCAGAGGTGCCCCAGCCAGGGGTAGGGGGCACACGGGGAGGGGTCAGTCCAGCAGGCCCCCGTATTCAGCACCACCACCTCCCCGAGGTGCTCCAGCGAGGCCTTATTTCAGTGCGATGCCGGAGGGTTCTTACCGTCCGCCATCTAGTCAGGGTTCTTCCAGCGGGTATTCTGGTCATCAGGGTCCTACCAGTGCTTACTTCAGTGCTATGACAGAGAGCTCTTATCGCCCACCATCCATTCAGGGTCCTTCCGCTGGATATTCGGGACAACATGCTCAGACTTCAGGACAGCAGGCTATGGCGCCGAGGGGTTGCTACGAGTGTGGAGATCCGGGTCACATAAAGAGGACCTGCCCCAGACTTAGGGGCAACGCAGTACAACAGGGTCAGCAGCCTGTGGTTTCAGCATCGGCTGCCCCGCTACCTAGAGGTGGAGGGCAGACCAGTAGGTGCCGTCCTAGAGGTGGAGGCCAGACAGGTAGAGGTCAGCCAGCTACTGCTCAGCCAGGTGGAGGCCAGCCAGCCAGCCGGCGCTCCAGCCAGATTCTATGCTCTTCCAGCCAGGCCAGATGCATTGGCCTCAGATGCCGTCATCACAGGTATTATTTCCGTCTGCGGCAGAGATGCTTCAGTATTATTTGATCCAGGGTCCACTTATTCATATGTATCATCTCTGTTTCCTCGTTTCCTGGTTATTCCTCCTGCACCTTTGGGCACTCCTGTTCATATGTCCACTCCTGTGGGCGATTCTGTGGTTGTAAACCGGATCTACCGGTCCTGTGTGGTTACATTCTGCGATTTTGAGACTAGAGCAGATCTCCTGTTGCTTGACATGATCGACTTTGAGGTCATCCTGGGCATGGATTGGTTATCTCCATATCACGCCGTTCTAGATTGCCATGACAAGACTGTTTCACTAGTGATGCCAGGGTTGCCGAGGTTGGAGTGGAAGGGTTCCACAGTTGATACCCCTAGTCGGGTTATTTCTTTCTTGAAGGCTCGACGTATGGTCGAGAAGGGATGTTTGGCTTACCTAGCTTGTGTTCGAGACACCACCGCAGAGTCTCCGACGATCGATTCAGTTCCAGTAGTTCGAAAGTTCACCGATGTGTTTCCTTTTGATCTTCCGGGCATGCCACCGGATCGTGATATCGATTTCTGTATTGATTTGGCTCCAGGCACCCAACCTATATCCATCCCACCTTAACGTATGGCTCTTAAGGAATTGAAGGAGTTGAAGGAGCAGCTTGAGGAGTTGTTAGCAAAAGGGTTTATTAGACCCAGTGTATCGCCTTGGGGTGCACCGGTGTTATTTGTGAAGAAGAAGGATGGGACTATGCAGATGTGCATTGATTACCGCCAGTTGAACAAAGTCACCATCAAGACCAAGTATCCGTTGCCTTGTATCGATGACTTGTTCGACCAGTTGCAGGGTGCGAGGGTGTTTTCTAAGATAGACTTGAGGTCAGGTACCATCAGCTGAAGATTCGGGACTCGGATATTCCGAAGACTGCATTCCAGACTAGATATGGCCATTATGAGTTTTTGGTGATGTCCTTTGGCTTGACTAATGCCCCAGCAGCGTATATGGATTTGATGAATAGGGTGTTCAGGCCTTATATTGATTCCTTCGTCATCGTCTTCATTGATGACATCTTGATATATTCACGTAGTCTGAGGGAGCACGATCAGCATCTGAGAGTAGTGCTCCTGACCTTACGAGAGTAGAAGCTATATGCTAAGTTCTCCAAGTGTGAGTTTTAGCTAGAATCAATGGAATTCTTAGGACACATTGTGTCAGGGGAGGGTATTAAGGTAGATCCCAAGAAGATTGAGGCAATCCAGAGTTGGCCACGCCCTACTTCAGTGACCGAGATCAGGAGTTTCCTGGGGTTAGCAGGTTATTACAGGCAATTCGTGTAGGGTTTTTCATCTATTGCATCACCTCTGACTAGATTGACCCAGAAGGGTGCTCCTTTCCATTGGTTCGATGATTGCGAGGCAAGCTTCCAGAAACTCAAGACAGCCTTGACTACAGCACCAGTTCTTGTGTTGCCTTCCGGTTCAGGGATGTATACAGTGTATTGTGATGCTTCGCGCGTTGGCTTGGGTTGTGTATTGATGCAGGAGGGGCGAGTTATTGCATATGCCTCCTGCTTAAAGTGACATAAATCGAAATGGGATAATTTTATTTGTTTAGAGTCGCCACTTGGAATAGGTTATGGTGTCCCAAGTCACCGGTTTAGTCTGAAGTTTTAGCAAATGGACTAAAAAACTTAAGCATGTTTAGTCTAAAGTTTTAGCAAATGAACTAAATAACTTCATCATGCATAAGCAAAAACTCAATTAGAAAATTACATACTACAAGACAAAAACTTAAGCAA
>NW_017697678.1:0-2912 GCF_001879085.1 Nicotiana attenuata | reverse complement strand
CTCAGTATTGCATGTGCCTTGATGGCTTGTGATTCCCCGATCGAGGGGCGAGATGTAATCTTCGTGAGTATGTTGGGCCAGTCTGGAGGACTTGAGGCCGGATCTTTTCCTATGCCTTGAGCACCGAGGTGCTGATTGTGCGAGCAAGTGTTCTGAACTTATATGTTCGGTATTGTCCCTATTAGCCGGAATGGCGGTTGGATATCCATGTGATGAGTATGTTGGTGCTGCGAGGTGTATTTATAGGACTTGGTAGTGACGAAGAAGTCTGCTGGATAATAAATGAACTGTTAAGTGTCCGATTCCTATTGTGACTTGATGTGTAGCCCGAATTATGGGCGCGTGAAGAATATTTTCGTGTCTCCTAGTTGGAAAGTAAAGTGCAATACACGAGGCGGTATGAGTTCAGACTCAGGAAGACTAAATTGACTGTGTAACGTATATGATGGTGGAAGGTGTGCGGAAATACTAAATTGAGGCGAATCAGGTGGGTTATCTCCTGCGGAGTGTTCTTAAGTGGTATGCTCCTTATGTGTACGTTAGAAGATCTCATGTGTAATTGAAAGGTACGTGTTGTAATTTGAAAATCCGGGTCGCTTAAGGGAGTGGACTCAGCTGATGTGGGGATGAATGCGA
Source organism: Nicotiana attenuata (assembly GCF_001879085.1). Taxonomy (NCBI): domain Eukaryota; kingdom Viridiplantae; phylum Streptophyta; class Magnoliopsida; order Solanales; family Solanaceae; genus Nicotiana; species Nicotiana attenuata. The sequence goes on along the minus strand of NW_017697678.1, from coordinate 2,276 downwards.
GGTTTGCAGAGGATTTCAGTACTAGATGATCTGTGTTTTCATAGACTTGTAAGTGATTTGAGTTTAATCTCACTATGGTATTGTGGCATCATTAGAGTAAAAGTGTTAGGAGTTGTTGAGTGTGTCTTCATACATGGTTTCGATCCAAGTTGGGGACGTTGCTGTGATTAGCTGATTGCACGGTTATGTGCTACGTTGGTTCCGTTTCGAGGTATGCTGGCGAATCAGTTCGGGTTGCAGAAAATTGAGCTGAGGATGGCACGAGTGAAGCAAAATTTTGACAAAGGTTATATGGTGCTTCGTAGATGTGTGAAAATAATAGGATGTCTTGAGCTGTTGTTGATAAAGAAATGCTCAGTGTATAGAGAAGGAAGATGTTTGTTTGTATTGGAATTTGATCATACCCTGCGGTGTCAGAGTGCTAATAAGGCACGAGTGGTTTTGTTCGTTAAGTCAGGTAATTTGCAGTTTGAATAAGAGTGAATGACTCTCGAGAATGGTTTTATTGTGTTCAAGATTCTACATGTAATAATCAGGTGTCTTAAGGTTGTGTATGTGGCGAGAGACTGTGTTTTCATTAGAAAAGGTCAAGACTTGTGGTATTTTTTTATGTTGATTATGGGATCCTATGTATCGGTATCTGGAAGGTAATGGTAACGAATTTAGATTCGCAGGAAGTTCTGCAAGTAAAGTATTCTGGAATGTGGTATTTCTTGGGAACATTTGAGAGGGTATTCAGCGGCTTATGGGTCTTAGGCAGGGTGGTCTTGTGCTTGGGTCTCGGGTAGTGAGCATGGGTTGAGGAACCGTGGTGCTACGGCTAGAGGGAATATCAAGTTGATGATGAATCAGAAGGGAAATTAAATAGATGGAATAGCTTGATAGCAGACCAAATCGGCATGGTAGGGATATGATTAATTCATCGTATGTGTTCGAGGTAATGAGCCCTTACAGGTATTGTGCAGCAATGCTCTTGAGTTTTGACAGCTTGCTCAGCTGGGTTTGGATAGAAGGATTCAGTCCTGGCAATTTAGCTTGTGCGAATGAAATTGGCAGAGATGTTCTTGTTGGGTTTTACCGTGGTTTGGAGATGTATATATCTTTCTACGGGCATGCGAAACGTGGGATGTGTGATTATTTTCTTCTAAATGGGATCAACAGGAGTTCATAAGATTCTTAGGCAACGGGTAGCCTCAGGTAATCAAGGAAAGGGTACTGCTAATCGGAAGTAATTCGATGAGGGTACATGTCTCGGAGAAGGGTGATGTGATCAGACTGATGATACTACGTTAGTATTGCGGTGTTTTCTTGCTAGATCGACTGCTGATATCTGGATTTGTTTGATGGCAGGGGAATTTTCGAATATCCTTCGTGGAATGATTGGGTACTTGAGGTGTAATACGTATTCATGCTGCGGAATTTGGGATCAGGTACAGTGATTCGTGTGCTATATGGAGTTGGAGACTAGGAGTTCTCGTGTTCAGGCTATGCAGTTGTTGCAAATCGTGTGTATCGGCACCGTCTAGCGGTTATTGGGATTTGGAGGCCCGAGTGGATCTTTCTTTGCTTGGTATATTAGACTTTGGATATGACATTGGGGTGTAGACTGGTTGTCTCAGTGTTGGGTTATTCTAGGCTATTGTGTTATGGGCTATGTCGGAAGATGCCACAGGTGGCGTGGCGAGGTGCGTCAGATTATGTTCTAGCAGAGTGGTTTGTATTCCAAAGACCAGCGGACGGCTAGGAAGGATTGCTTTTCTTAATTGGGCCTTCGTGGCGGATGTCAGTACAGAGGTTTCTACCATTGATTCAGTTCCGGTATTGAGGGACTTTTCGGATGCGTTTCTTGTGGCCGGGCATGTCACCGGGTGAGATTGCGGATTTCGGTATTTATTTGGTGCCTGGCACTGTATCGTACGGCTCTGGCATGAGTTATAGTAGTGGAAGGAGCAGCTTCAGGCTTATTGGTATTGAGTTCGTTGGCAGACCAATGTGGCTACGTATTTAGCTTGAGTTAGCTTGGTTAGTCTTGAGTTGTATTGTTGAGGGACAGGTGGATTCGATCATTATTGAACTTGTTAGTGATCTGGAGAGATCTATGAGCTGCTTTTTCTGTGTTGTGAGGCGTTATGATTTGTTGGTTATGGGCACACGTAGTGCAGATCTATTGGGGATTCATAGTGGAAGTCGAGCGGGAAGAGTAATCGGATGTTGCTCGGTAAATGGAGTGTGGATTATGACCTATCAGGTGGCGTGTCGTATGTTGTTTATTTCAC
>NW_017697677.1:0-2912 GCF_001879085.1 Nicotiana attenuata | reverse complement strand
AGTCGGGGGGAGTGATCGAACCAGAAAACCTGAAGACCTGGGCAGACAGATTTGTGAGTGAGATAGACGTTCCACAAATTTAGAGAGTGGTGGCCCGTGAGGAAATTGATCCCGGAGAGACAATTCATTGACAGTGATCTTCTACCTCTCAACCCAAAGGTGCAAGAACAATTCCGTACTAGAGATGGCTGGGGCTTCTTCAAGGAGAGATGTATTGATGCCAATGAGCATATGGTAAAAGAGTTCTATTGCAATGTTTCTCATGTGGTTAAGGACACAAAGGCGACGAAGGTGCGGGATAAAATGGTAGTTTTTGATGGGAAGTTCTTGAATGAATATTTGGGGTTCAAAGAGGAAGATGAAACAGAATACTTAGCAAAGCTGGCAATGGGTGAGGAGGTGCGTCCCTGGTTGGCCGAGTACTTGGCAGCCCCAGGCACTGTTCCAAAATGGTTGAAGGCAGGGGAAAAGATTCTACGGAACACATTCAATTTTGAAGCAAAGGGTTGGTTGACATTCGTTTGTAGTAGACTTGATCCCTCCACACATGATCACTCAGTTCCTCTTGCCCGGGCTGTTCTTGTGGCATCTATCATGGCCGGGCTTCCTCTCAATGTGGGCAACATTATCTCGAGGGTGATCTCTGTAGTCGGACAGGAGACCAACACAAACTACCCCTTCCCGAACACTCTGTCCATGTACTTTAGGGATTTGGAGGTGAAGAAAAAACATTTTGATGTCAAGACAAAGCCGGTGGCCCCCTATTCATGGTATAGCCAGTTGGGTTCAGACAACCCAAAATCCAAAAAGTACCAGCCACCCACCTCTGCCCCAGCTGGCCAGTCTGAGGAGCCAGTTGCGGTAGAGCCTTCTATTGGACCATCCTCCATCCCGACCACTTCCACCAGTGAGCCCTTACCCCCAGGTCCTTCTACTTCAACTGACCCGGCAGTTCCTGTTTCAAAGACTCATTGGTTCACTGCCCACCAGCTCAGTCAGTCTTTAGCCAGTCTAAACAACTGGATGTCAGCAGCGACATCCAAGTTGTCCACATTGGCTACTACAATTGAGGCACATTCAGCTCCAGCCACTACTCAGATTCCTCCTTCCATTGAGGAGACATGGAAGAAGCTCCTGGCCAACCAGGAGAAGATTTTGGAGACCAGGCCACCTTGACTAGGGCGGTAGCCTCGCATGGCAAGGCTTTGAAGGAGCTTGCCAAGGAACATAAGAAGATGAGAAAGTCAAGGGCGTCTCGGGAGTCGATAAAGAAGCTGCAAGCAGATGTGGACAAGCTTTTGGCAGACCAGATGCCATTAGACTTGCTATTGGGGGATCCAACTCTAGATCCAGCAGCAGCACAGCCACAGCAGGAGGAGGAGCCTAGGCACCCAAGGAAGAAGAGGAAGCTTCCTAGCATTGAGGGTGTTGTGATAGAGGTGGCACAGGTTCAGGAGGGTACCTCCACTGCTCCACCAGATGTTCAGGCGGTCCATGACCCGGCCCCTGTCCCAGCAGCAGAGCAGCAGCAGGCTGGGAACCAGTCTAAGGTTCCTGCCAGTACAGAGGACCAGGGGACCACTGATCAGCCCATGCAGACGGATCAGGCTTGAGGAGCTACTCTATATCCTTTCTCTTTTTTTATGCTTATTTTGGTAGTTGGCATTGGGGACAATGCCAGCTCTTATATGTGGGGGTGCGCCCTACTGTTTTGATTTTTGATACATTTGGATGATTGTATATATTTGACTTTTAGTTTATGTTTTTAGATTTGATAGTTGGCCTGTATATAACTGCTAATTTTGGCTACTTCTCTACTTTATGTATATATTCATCCCTGTTGTATATTCTACTCCCCATTGTACATATTCATTCGGTTTTTCTATTTTCGTTAAAAAATTTCGTTTTTAGCCTGGTATTTAGGCTCGTAGCCTTCTGTTTTGGTTTTGGCGTTGTCAATAAGCCCTTGGTTTTCTTAATGCCACGGTTCTTTCCAAGGATAGAGTGTTGTGTGAACCGGGTGGCTCTTCCCAATGATAGATGGCATGACAACCTTCTTAAGGGTTTGAGTCCGCTTTTGATTTTTTTTCTTTGATTTTGCGTAGTTAAGGGTACCTCAGGCAAAGCTTCACTTGGGCCCAACACATTTGCCTTTGATCCCATGGTCAAAGACATAATGTTGTGCTTAGGATGGTGAAAGTCGTGGCCTTGAGACTCTTGTGTTGACCAAACAATCATCATGTGGTCTTGTTGAACCATTGTGCGCTTGAATCGTAACTAAGGTCGTTGTGGGCCCTCGACTCGATGTCTTTGGCAATCCTTGAGGGTGTGTGGTGAGAATTAGAATTGTGAGTCCAAGTCCCGAGCCGATGGTCTAGAACTTGCCCCGAATGTTTGTTGAGGCGAAATCCTAGGTGAAATTTGACTTGAGAAGTGATTATAGGCTCTCCTTGATCCAAATGCTAAGTTGAACAATTCCATAGCCTACCAATGAAATGATTCCCTAGTTAACCCTTTTGATCCTTAAACTTTCTTCTTTCAAGAACCAAAGCTACAAGCCTATACCCGTTTTTAATGAGACCCTCTCTTGGCACCCACATCTTCCCTTGAGTAAATGACAAATGTCTAAGTTTGGGGGAGAGGCAAGAAAGGAAACAATGTGGTAAAAGGTACAAAAGAAAAAGAAAAGAAAGGCAATGAAAAAGGAAGAAAAGACAAGACAAAAAGAAAGACCAAAGTGAATAAGGTCCAAAAGGGGATTCAAAGAAAACAAAAGTGAAAAAGGGTGTGGAAAAAGTAGAAAAAGGAGAAATGTGTTGAATTGCATAAGAAAGAGTGACAGTGTGTCTCTCTAACCCCTTGAAAAAGAAGTAAATACTCAAATGAGTCAAGAAAGTGTGCCATAATGAATC
>NW_017697676.1:0-2912 GCF_001879085.1 Nicotiana attenuata | reverse complement strand
AACACACATCCGATCCCAACTCTCGAAGCATCACAATACACAGTGTAAGAACCTGAGGCTGATGGCAAAACTAACACTGGAGCTGTGGTCAAAGCTGTCTTGAGCTTCTGAAAGCTCTCCTCGCACTCGTCTGACCATACGAATGGTGCACCCTTCTGCGTCAACTTAGTCAAGGGCGAAGCAATAGAGGAAAAACCCTGGACGAACCGGCGATAATAACCTGCCAAACCCGAGGAAACTTCGAATCTCCGTGGCTGAGGACGGTCTGGGCCAACTCTGCACCGCCTCTACCTTCTTTGGATCAACTTGAATACCATCACTGGACACCACGTGTCCCAGAAAAGCTAAAGACCCAAGCCAAAACTCACATTTGGAGAACTTTGCATAAAGCTTCTCCTCCCTCAACCTCTGTAGCACCACTCTCAAGTGCTAAGCATGCTCCTCCTGGCTACGCGAGTACACTAGGATATCATCAATAAAAACGATGTCAAATGAATCCAGATACGGCCGAAATACGCTGTTCACCAAGTGCATGAACGCGGCTGGGGCATTAGTCAGCCCAAAAGACATAACCAGGAACTCATAGTGCCCATATCTAGTCCTGAAGGCAGTCTTCATAATATCCGAATCCCTGATCTTCAGCTGGTGATAGCCTGAACGGAGATCAATCTTCGAGAATACCCTTGCCCCCTGGAGTTGGTCAAACAAATCATCAATACGAGGTAGTGGATACTTGTTCTTCACTGTCACCTTGTTCAACTGTCTGTAATCAATGCACATCCTCATTGTGCCATCTTTCTCTTTACAAATAGAACCGGTGCACCCCCACGGTGAAGCACTAGGACGAATAAACCCCTTATCTAGGAGTTCCTGAAACTGATCCTTTAGTTCTTTCAACTCTGCTGGTGCCATGCGATACGGAGGAATAGAAATGGGCTTAGTGCCCGGCACCAGATCAATACCAAAATCAATGTCCCTGTCCTGTGGCATGCCCGGCATGTCTGCTGGAAACACATCAGGGAAGTCCCTCACGACGGGGATGGAATCAAGACTAGGAGTCTCAGCTCCAATATCTCTCACGAAAGCCAAATAAGATAGACAACCTTTCCCAACCATCCGCTGGGCCTTTAGAAAAGAAATCACCCTGCTGGGAACATAATCAGTCGTACCACGCCACTCAATCCTCGGAATACCCAGAATAGCCAACGTAACTGTCTTAGCATGACAGTCCAGAATAGCATGGTATGGAGATAACCAATCCATACCCAGAATAACATCAAAATCAACCATGCTCAACAACAATAAGTCAACTCGGGTCTCTAGACCCCCAATAGTCACTAAACAGGATCGGTATACATGATCTACAATGATAGTATCACCCACCGGGGTAGATACGTGAACAGGCAAGGCAAGACAACCTCGGGTAGTACCCAGGTGATGAGCAAAATATGAAGATACATAGGAATAGGTAGATCCGGGATCAAATAAGACAGAGGCATCTTTGTGGCAGACTAAGATAATACCTGTGATAACAGCATCTGAGGCAATGGCGTCCTTCCTGTCTAGAAGAGCATAGAATCGAGCCTGGCCACCGCCAGTCCGGCCTCCACCCCTGGGGCGGCCCCTGGCTACCTGACCTCCACCCCTAGCTGACTGGGTGGGTACTGATGAAACAGGAGCAGAAGAGGGTTGATCCCTCTGTTGAGACTAACTACCACGACGCCGAGGACACTGTCTCCTCATATGACCGTACTCACCGCACTCGTAGCAACTACCCGGCGCTGGAGAATGGGACTGATGGAAACCCCTCGCTGCTAAAGAACCCTGGGCTGAAGAGGCAGGTGTAGAGCTCTGAGCTGGAAGGGCACTAAGTAAAGTCTGGCCCTGCTGAAATCCCTGATGACCACGGCCTGAAGAGGCCCCACTGTACTCTGGACGACCTGACTGAGGAGGCCTGAAGGAACGGCCTCTGCCACGCTGGAACTGGCCCCTATACGGAGCACCACTGAAACTACCTGAACTTCGAGGCCTCTTTGCCTCTCTCTCCTCACGCTCCCGACGGCGAACCGTATCAATCTCTCGAGCCATGTCAACTACCTCCTCAAACGAGGAACCCATAACCCTCTCTCTAGTCATCAAAATGGGGAGTGAATAGTTGAGGCCATCCACGAACCTCCTAATCCTTTCCCGATCTGTCGGGATCATCCAAGTGGCATGCCGAGCTAGCTGCGTGAATCTCAACTCGTACTGGGTCACAGACATGTCCCCCTGAACCAACCACTCGAACTGACGACGCAGCTCCTCCCTGTGAGACTGCGGTACGTACTTCTCCAGAAAGAGAGTGGAGAACTGCTGCCATGTAAGGGGCGCTGCACCAACCGGCCTACGCCTCTCGAAGTCCTCCCACCAGGTGAATGCAGACCCTGAGAACTGGAAAGTAGTAAAAGCCACACCACTCGACTCTAAGATCCCTGCAGTGCAAAGCATACGCTGACACTTATCCAGAAAACTCTGGGCATCCTCGCCCTCGGCACCGCTGAACATCGGAGGCTGAAGCCTGCCGAATCTCTCAAGACGACGCCGCTCATCGTCCGGCATAGTTGGAACCTCATAGGCTGGAACTGGTGCAACTGGTGCAACTGGAGCAACTGGAGCAACTGGCGGAGCTAAGGCTGCTTCCGGTGTCTGAAATCCCTGGGCAACCTGCTCAGGTGTGTGAGCAACAGGGGTCTGATGTCCTCTCCCGGTCTGGGAAGCAGCTGCTGCAGTAGAAGCTGAGACTGCCTGAGCCAGGCCAGTGCAAACTGATAGTATCTGTGCCAAGGTCTCCTGGAGACCAGGAATAGCAATAGGCACTGCTGGTGCCTGCACAGGTGCTGCTGGGACATCGACAACTGGAATCTGGTCCTGAA
>NW_017697675.1:0-2912 GCF_001879085.1 Nicotiana attenuata | reverse complement strand
TATCAATTGGCCAGTCTAGGGGTTTTGATTTCGACATCAGACGAGGGGAATGTTATGGTACATAATGGAGCAGAATCGTCACTCGTAGCGGAAGTCAAGGAAAAGCAGTTTATCGATCCGGCATTGGCTCAAATGAAGGAAGCAGTTTTGAGTAACAAGACTTCGGCATTTTCACTCAGCGACGAGGATAGTGTATTGCGGTGTCAAGGTAGGCTGTGTGTTCCGGATGTGGATAAGCTTCGGGAGAGGGTAATGGCGGAGGCTCATAATTCCAGGTATTCCGTGCATCCAGGATCTACGAAAATGTATCATGACCTCAAGGAGATTTATTGGTGGAACGGTATGAAGAGGGGTGTGGCGGACTTTGTATCTAAATGTCCGAATTGTCAGCAAGTGAAGGCTGAGCATCAGCGGCCCGGTGGGCTAACTCAAGCTTATGGAAATACCAATGTGGAAATGGGAGATGATCAACATGTATTTCGTGGTAGGATTACCTCGCACTCGGCGCAAGTTCGACTCGATTTGGGTAATGGTGGATCGACTCACCAAATCAGCTCACTTCTTGCCAGTCAAGTCCACCGATACTGCAGAACAATACGCTATGTTGTATATCAAGGAGATAGTAAGGCTTCATGGCACTCCGCTTTCTATTATCTCGGATCGAGGGGCCCAGTTCACAGCTAATTTTTGGAAGAAATTTCAGCAAGGTTTGGGTACTCAGGTGAATCTCAGCACAAACTTTCCATCCAAAGAGTGATGGTCAAGCGGAGCGGACTATTCAGACGCTTGAAGATATGTTGCGGGCTTGTGCCTTGGATTTCAAAGGTAATTGGGATGATCACTTGCCACTTATAGAATTTGCTTACAATAACAGCTTTCATGCTAGCATTCGAATGGCCCCATTTGAGGCATTGTACGGAAGGAGGTGCAGGTCTCCGATCGGATGGTTTGAAGTGGGTGAAGCAGAATTAATAGGACCGGATCTTGTGCACCAGGCTGTGGAGAAAGTTAAAGTCATTCAAGAAAGGATGAACACTGCTCAGAGTCGCCAGAAATACTATGCGGACGTTCGTCGAAGAGAATTGGAATTTCAAGTTGATGATTGGGTGTTCTTTAGGGTATCTCCTATGAAGGGAGTCATGCGATTCGCGAAGAAAGGTAAGTTGAATCCTAGGTATGTCGGGCCGTACCGGATCGTTCAAAGGGTAGGGCAGGTGGCCTATAGGTTGGAATTGCCTCCTGAAATGTCATTAGTGCACCTGGTGTTCCATGTATCTATGTTGAAGAAAGTAGTTGGAGATCTGTCAACTATCGTGCCAGTCGAGACTATCGAGGTTAATGAAGAGCTGTCGTATGAAGAAGTTCCGGTTGCCATTCTTGATAGACAAGTCCGTAAGTTGAGAAATAAGGAAGTTGCCTCAGTTAAGGTGTTGTGGCGAAGTCAACAAGTTGAGGAAGCTACATGGGAAGCGGAGAAGGAAATGAAAGAGAAATATGCCCATCTGTTTGATCAAGTCTAGAAGAAATTATGTGGCCTTTCTATTTCTAAAACAACTACCATTGAGTCCAAGTTGATTCCTTCCTAAATGCTAGTGAAGTCCCTCTAGTTGTCCAAGACTTATAGGTGTAGGGATTGTTTCAAGTCATGTGAACATTTCTTTGGTAAATGAAAGCCTTATAAAGACTCTTGTGTTAAGTAATCAATTAATGGTTGTATAAGTTGGTAATGAATTACTTGTATGCTTGTAATGAGTTGAAATGGCTAAATTATGTGAAACTCATTGAAAAAACTGATTCATAAGCAAAGCATATCAAGTGAACAAATGTGTGCAATTGTTAAGGTAGGAAATTGTATAACAGTTGTATGGATGGTTGTAATTCTGTTATGGTGTTTGGAATTGTGTTTCGGGGGCCCTCTGTCAGGTAGAGATGTCCAAATAACAAAAGAAACTCTGGCAAAATTTTTCTAAAAATTTGGGAAATAGTGAAAGGTGTAGGAATCTGCATAACATGTTTTCAAAACCAACTGATCTTTGAAATATTGAAAAGCTTGAAATAGGTCCTCATTCGGGGACGAATGATTTTAAGTGGGGGAGGATGTGAGGCCCCGTAAAATTTTTGGCTCAAAACCTAGTATCTTGTGGTGCCAGGCGAGCCCCGGTTTGGACCCTTGGTATTGATCTAAGCTTGAAAAAAAAAATCAAAAGAATCAATTTCCCAGAAAAATGCCATTATGCGGTCAAGAATGAGGGGGGGGGGGGGAGTCTCGTGCATTGTTTTTTGAAAATAGTGGTTGAACTCATACATGCATGTTATTCTATAACCTAAAACCTAGTGAGGGTAATTGGGTAGGAGTAAAAGATGGTACAAAGATGGGTTGCTAACCTAAATAAGTTGAGTAGAAATTGTGAACTTCTTTTCTAAGTCATACGCGTTAACTTGTGCACTAGATTGACGTTGCTAGACCATTTGGTGAATCGGGAATAGAAGTTAAAAGGGAATTCGGCTCCAGGTATGTATGGCTAACTTTGAACTTGTAAAATCGCCTTGTTTGGGTGTTTGAGTGCTTGGTATGTGATTTCTACGTGATTTGTTTGTGAAATTCCTATGATTGGTATGGTTGAGTGATTGTGGTTGTGCCTTCGCCATATTGATGCAATTAATCAGAAATAAACCAAGTTTGCGATTGTGAATGTGCTATGTGGTAAGAACTGTGAAACAAGTAATGGAAGGAAATGGGAATTGATGTGCTCGGAATAACCGTGATAGTAACATATGTGGTTGTCGTGGGAAATTTTCGTCGTGACCTATCAATGCATATGAGTAGTGGAATACATGGAAATGGTATTGATGGCTATGGAAGTTCATGTAAATTGTTGTTGTTGTTCTTTGTAAATTGTTGTTGTTGTTTC
>NW_017697674.1:0-2913 GCF_001879085.1 Nicotiana attenuata | reverse complement strand
ACTCCCTTGGTTCTGCTGACCTCTTTTGCTTTATATTGTTCACTAGCATGTTGACACCCTCCATGGCATTTACTTGGCGAGGATTTTGAACTTGTTGCAACTGTGCCTTTGATAATTGGTTCATTGTTGTTGTAAGTTCTGCTATAGCATGTCTATGATCATGTAGTTCTTTGTGCAAGTGAGTGACTGTGGGGTCACCCTGTGGCACTTTGCCACGCGGAGGATGTGTCAGCCATCTCGTCAAAAATAGCACAAGCTTCATCATAAGGCAGCTTCATGAAATTACCCCCAGCCAGTTGATTCACTATGCATTGATTCGTTGTGTTGATGCCCCGGTAGAAGGTTTATTGTATCATTGCCTCTGTCATATCATTGTTGGGGCATTCCTTCACCATGGTTCTATATCTCTCCCAAATCTCGTGTAATGGTTCGGTAGGCTCCTGCTTGAAAGCTAAGATCTCGTCCCTTAATGCTCCTTACAGTTTAAAATGAACAAGTAACCATAAAATCTCAATTTAAATACTTCAAGTAGAAACGGGTTTACAACAATTAGCTCAAGTACGCGCTCGTCACCTCACGTACGAGGCATTCAAATATTCAAAGATCATGTCCTAAAGGGAAAAGTCCCCCACACAAGGTTAGACAAGCCACTTACCTCGAACCGGCTCAATATCAACTAGAAACCACGCTCTTGCCACGAGTATCCGACTCCAAATGGCTCAAATCTATTCACTTCAATTACACATCGTAAATAACATCGCAAACACCTGGTTTTGCTAATAAATTCAAAGCTACGGCGTAAAATTAGGTGAAATGACCAAAATGCCCTTCAGGCCAACGTCTCAGAATCAAATAATTTTCACAGTTTTAGAACCCTCGTACTCTCACGAGTCTAACCATATAAAAATCTCCCAAATCAGAGGTCAAATGCCCACTCAAAACTCAATAGCTTAGGCAATGAAGTTTTACCCCAAATTATCCAATTTTTTTGATCCTAAATTCGAATTCCAATGATGTATTTAACTATAAAATGATGAAATATAACAAAAAGGGACCAAAGAAACGTTACCCAGTGATCTTCTCTTCGAAACCCACTCAAAATCGCCTAAAACCGAGCTCTCAATTGATTTCTCCAACTTATGAAATTAAAACCCTCGAATTTCTATATCTGTACAGTGAATGCCGCTTCTGCGGTCTAGGGACCGCTTCTGTGGTCCCGCCTATGCGAAACACTGGCCGCTTCTGCGGCTTCTTTTAAAAGGTCAGACCTCCGCTTCTGCGGATAAATAACCCCTTCTGCGGTTCCTGAGTGGGGGGACCAAAATCGCTTCTGCGATGAGCGAGCCGCTTCTACGGTTCCCAAGCCGCAGAAGCGAATATACCAGAAGGAACAAAATACCAGCTGCTGCAAACTTAGAAATTTTCCTCCATTAACCACCCGGAATCATCCCGAGGCCCCCGGGACCTCAACCAAAAGCACCAATACCACCTAATACCTTATTCAAACTTGTACCAATCTTGAAAACACCTAAAACAACGCCGGAAACCCGAATTAATCAAAGATTCAAGCCTATGAACTTCAAATTCCTTCCAAATACGATTTCGATCAAAAACCTAACCAAAACACGTCCAAATGACCTGAAATTTTGCACACACATCCCAAATGACATGACGGAGCTATTGCAACTTCCGGAATTCCAATCCGACCCCCGGATCAAAATTCACTATCGGACCGGAAACTTCAAAAATTCAAACTTCGGCATTTCAAGTCTAAATGAGCTACGGACTTCCAAAATACATTCCGAACACGCTCCCAACCCCGAATTCACCTAACGGAGCTAACGGAACCATCGGATTTCCATTTCGAGGTCGTCTTCACACTGTTCCAACTTCAGACCATTTTTCAACACTTAAGCTCTCATTTAGGGACTAAGTGTCCCAAAACACTCCGAATCCTAACACCGAGCATCCCGGCAAACCAAAATAGCAGAAATGAACTTAGGGGAAGCAGTTAAGGGAGGATCGGGGCGTAAATTCCAAAAACGACCGGTCGGGTCGTTACATCCTCCTACACTTAAACATTCGTTCGTCCTCGAACGAGCATAGAGAACATACCTGAAGCAGTGAAAAGATGAGGGTACTGGCTGCGCATATCCCGCTCGGTCTCCCAAGTCGCCTCCTCGGCCGGCTGACCCCGCCACTGAACCTTCACTGAAGCAATGTTCTTTGACCTCAACCTCCTGATCTGTCTGTCCAATATAGCCACTGGCTCCTCAACATAGGATAGATCTTTGTCCAACTGGACTGAACTGAAATCCAACACATGCGACGGATCACCGTGATACCTCCGGAGCATCGAAACATGAAATACTGGATGAACTCCGGCCAAACTGGGAGGCAAGGCAAGCTCATAGGCAACCTCCCCAACTCGCCGCAAGATCTCAAAAGGACCAATAAACCTCGGACTCAACTTTCCTTTCTTCCCAAACCTCATGACGCCTTTCATAGGCGAGACCCGAAGCAAAACCCGCTCACCAACCATATATGAAACATCACGAACCTTCCTGTCCGCGTAACTCTTCTGTCTGGATTGGGCTGTACGGAGTCTATCCTGAATCGTCTTAACCTTCTCCAATGCATCCTGTACTAACTCTGTGCCCAAAAGCCTGGCCTCACCCGGCTCAAACCAACCCACCGGAGATCTACACCTCCTGCCATATAAAGCCTCATACGGCGCCATCTGAATGCTGGACTGATAACTATCGTTGTAAGCAAACTCCGCCAGTGGCAAGAAATGATCCCAAGACCCTCCAGTCTTAATCACACACGCACGGAGCATATCCTCAAGAATCTGAATAGTGCGCTCGGACTGTCCGTCCGTCTGGGGGTGAAATGCTGTGCTCAACTCCACCC
>NW_017697673.1:0-2913 GCF_001879085.1 Nicotiana attenuata | reverse complement strand
CTGTATGTCATGTGTGCATGCCAATGCCATATATCTCAGAGATAAATCATGTACTCAAACTCTAAGAGTACTCAATCTCACTGTCTCACACTTTCCACTCATCATGCTCAATCACTCAGTACTGTATATGGCCCATACGGCCCAGGGAAGATCCATCCCGGAACATATACATCACTGACCATCAGTTACTCAGTACCGAGGAGGGCCAATCCCGTCCCATGGAGAAGATCCATCACCAGGTATACAAATGCTTCGAACAAGATCCATCCCTCAATATAATCAACTGCGCTCATTGGGGGTGTGTACAGACTCCGGAGGGGCTCCTACAGCCCAAGCGCTATCATAAGCCAAATCCAGGCATAAATCAATATAACATGCTGCGGCGTGTAGCCCGATCCCATAACTGTCACTCATAATTAGGCTCTCGGCCTCACTCAGTCATCAATCTCTCCAGTCTCACCCACGGGCTCACAATGTCATGAAGACTAATCCGGAACAATGATATGATGAGTCAATGAATAATAACTGAGATTGAGATATGATATATATGCATGAATATGACTGAGTACGAAATATCAATGAAAACCAGTGAGATGACAACAAGAAATGACCACTATGGGTCCCAACAGTATCGTCATAAAGCCTAAACATGATATCTAGCATGATTAACAGGTCGATTACTTTATCACATGGTAAAAACACAAATATCAACAAGATATGGTCACTATACAGTGTCATGGAAACAATAGAGTCACAATTCATAGGATGCACGCCCACACGCCCGTCTCCTAGCATGTGCGTCACCTCAACACCAATCACATAACACGTAATTCGAGGTTTCATACCCTCAGCACTAAGTTTAGAAGAGTTACTTGCCTCGAACAAGCCAACTCTAATACCGAGCAAGCCAAGCGATGCTCCAAAAATGCCATCTAACGCGTTCTGACCTCTGAACGGTTCGAAACTAACCAAAAATAACTCAAATACATCAAACAATGCTAAAGGAACTAATTCCAAATGATAAAGATCGAATCCTAAATCAAATCCCAAATCCGGCCAAAAATCACACCCGGACCCACGCCTCGGAACCCAACAAAACTTACAAAATACGACAACCATTCAATTACTAGTCCAACCGTACTAGTTTCACTCAATTCCGACTCCAAATCGATGTTCAAAACTCAAAAATTCATATTATGAAACTTTGGGCCAAAACCCCCAATTTCTCTTTAAAATTCATTAACCAATTGTCAAAAATGAAGATAGATTCACAGAATAAAATCAAAACCAAGTGTAGAACACTTACCCAATCCTTGTGATGAAAATTGCTCCAAAAATCGCCTCAATCCGAGTCCCACATCTCAAAATATGAAGAAAGAACCAAAACCTTGATTTTATAGCTTCTGCCCAGCACTTCCGTATCTGCGCTACCCAAGCCGCTTCTGCGGCATCGCTTCTGCGACACGAGCTCCGATTCTGCGGACTCCTCTAGCCAACTGACCCCTCGCACTTGCGAATCAACATCCCCTTCTCTGCTACCACAGGTGCGAAAATAAACACGCCTCTGCGCTAAATCTCGCTTCTGCGCCCAAGATCTTCGCTTTTGTGGGGCCGCAGATGCGCCCTATTCCCGCTTCTGCGATCCATTCCAACCTAGCCTTCCTTCGCTTCTGCGATCAACTATCCGCATATGCGGACTCGCATCTGCATGCATTCTTTCACAGATGCGGAAACACCAGAATCAGCAGCCTTCAGCAATAGCAACATGAAGAAAGATAATCCGAAATCCATCCGAAACACGCCCGAGCCCCTCGAGACCCCGTCCGAACATATGAACAAGTTTCATAACCTACCACGGACCTACTAGATGCCTCAAAGCACATAACAACATCGAAATGACGAATCACACCTCCGTTCGAAATCATTGAACTTTGAAACTTCAACTTCCACAACAGATGCCGAAACCTATCAAATCACGTCCGATTAACCTCAAATTTTGCACGCAAGTCACATTTGACATTACGGACCTGCTCTAACTTCCGGAATCAGAATCCAACCCCAATATCAAAAAGTCCACTCCCGATCAAACTTTCCATAATTTTAACTTTTTGCCATTTCAAGCCAAATTCTACTACGGGCCTCCAAATCAATATCCGGACGCACTCCTAAGTCCAAAATCACCCAACGGAGCTAATAGAACCATCAGAAATCCAATCTGAGATCAAATACCAAAAAGTCAAACTTGGTCAAACCTTTCAAATTTTAAAGCTTCTAGCTCAGAATCATTCTTTCAAATCAATTCCGAATAACCTAAAAACCAAAACCGACGATTCACATAAGTCATAATACATCATACTGAGCTACTCATGCCCGAAAACTACCGAGCGAAGTGAAATTGCTCCAAACGACCGGTCAGGTCGTTACATCCTGCCCCACTTAAACATACGTTCATCCTAGAACGTGCCCAGAGTTGTTCCAAAAGCCATCAGATCGCCGTGTAACATTACCATACACATACCCGGGGGTGATCCCACATCACCCTATCCCATATAGGTCTACGAACACAACATAATAGAAATTTCTTAATCCAGCCTAGCCTATAAGCCTTAGAACCAAATTTCCAACATCCGAAATTTCCCATAATAACAGAATCTCGCATCTAAACACTGTATAAGTCTAAACAAGCCGTATCAAGCCATATCCATAACCCAAGATGTAATCACATGATATGCCCCAAAACTCAAATACTTATAGCGATAATTTCTAATCACAGTAGCTGCTCAAATCCACCCAATGCCGGTAATAAACCTCTTACCAAACAAAGCCTCATTCTAACACCTTCATATACTGCCAAATGACGAAAGAAACACGCAGAAACTCATAAACATTCGTCAGATCAACAAGTCACATAGC
>NW_017697672.1:0-2913 GCF_001879085.1 Nicotiana attenuata | reverse complement strand
TCTATGTCGTCAGAAAAATGATGCTGAAAGAGAGTATATGTCAAGAGTGCCATATGCAAATGTTGTTGGTAGCTTGATGTATGCAACAGTTTGCACTGAACCTAATATTTCACATGCTATTAGAGTTGTAAGCAGGTATATGCATGATCCACGAAAGAAGCATTGGCAAGCTGTGAATTGGATTCTACGATATATTCATAATACTGTAGATGTTGGATTGATTTTTTAGCAGGAAGATAGTCAGTATCTGGTTGGATACTGTAACTCAGATTATGCGGGTGATTTGGACAAGCATAGATCAGCTACTGGTTATGTTTTCACTTTTGCAAATGCACCAGTTAGCTGGAAGTCTACTTTGCAGTCAATAGTTGCTTTGTCTACTACTGAGGCAGAGTGCATGGCAATTACAAAGGTTGTAATGGAGCAATTTGACTTCAAGGGTTGCTTAGAGAACTTGGTATTGGTCAAGAAAGCATCACACTATTTTGGGATAGTCAAAGTGTTATCCAATTAGCAAAGAACCAAGTTTATCATGCAAGGACGAAGCACATTGATGTTCGATATCACTTTGTATGAGATATTATAGAAGAAGGTGGAGTCATGGTGCAGAAATTTGGACTACAGACAATCCTGCCGATATGCTAACAAAAGTAGTGACTGCGATCCAGTTTCAACATTTTTTGAACTTGATCAATATTGTTGAACTTTGAAGAGTGAAGTTGAAGACATAATTAAAATTTATCAGTGAGAGAAAATTGAAAGGGTGGAATCTTGCCAAGGTGGAGATTTGTTAAATTTGACAAGATTGATGTGAACTAGTATGAACATTTGAAGCCTCCTTTTAGGAAGAAATTAGTAGATGCATTTTTGCATGCATTTACATTGCATGATCACACTTTATGTGATGTCATGCATGACATTATTAAGGCAATTTTCCTTCTATAAATAACAAGGGTTTTGTTCATTTGTAAACATCGCTCACTTGCATTCTTATCTCCTAAGACATTTGAGTCTTCTTTCTCTCTTGTAGTATTTCACTTGCATATTTGGAGTGAAATAAAGTTTGAGTTGATTGTGTCCAAGGACTAGGTAAAAATCAAATTTTTGCCGAACCTCGTAAACTTCTGGTGTTCTTTTTATTATTGTCTCACTTACTGTTTATTAGATGTTTAACCAAAAAATAGAATTTCGATTAAAGCTTATAATTTAGAAGAACACGGGTTACTGATAATTGAAAGAATGTATAAAAGAAAGCAATT
Source organism: Nicotiana attenuata (assembly GCF_001879085.1). NCBI lineage: Eukaryota > Viridiplantae > Streptophyta > Magnoliopsida > Solanales > Solanaceae > Nicotiana > Nicotiana attenuata. The sequence goes on along the minus strand of NW_017697672.1, from coordinate 1,654 downwards.
TGGATAGCAAGAATATAATCAATAGAGAAACAAGTAAACCAAAGTATATTCAGATAGTGTTTCGTGTCCCTACAATTGATCAGTTATCTCCCTTTTATAGGTACCTTGGAAATATGCGCTTTGCCTATGTCATAATAAATCTATTATGGGCAATTAAAGACATTAAATGCTACGTTACATAATCATTATATTTAATACAAATTCTCTAACGTTTTTGGTATTTAAGACTCATCAAATACTGTATCTTGACTCTCGCGTGCTGTCAGATTCATTCTCTTTGACTCGTGGGCTTAAATGACTTGAACAGGTACGAGCGTTGCCTTTTCTTGAATAACCGCCCGTGCCTCTTCTTTTGCTTTCTGCTCGTATCTATTTCAACTCGTGCCTCCTTGCCAGTTATAATTCTTTGACCAGTCTATGTGTCACGACACGTCATCTTCATACCTCTTTAATATGTAAACTCGATTTTTCCAATACAGATAGTCCCTCCACTTGCCATTTATTCATCAATTGAATATTTGGGAAGTGGATCTCATTAAAACGAGAATTTTTGTCACCATTAATGCTATGACAGAATCGACGCTTCAATTGTCACTTCCATTTAATGTGTTTCACACGTGTCACCTTCTTATTAGTTCTGCAGTTTTGCAGCACTTTTTTAGGCTTTGTTTACACTTCCCTGCTTACGAAGCGTCAGTTATCATTATTATGGTCCTTCCATCATTGCACTTTTTCCCTTGACGGTTGCTTATCAATATAAATATAACTTCCTTCTTTGTCTTTACCACATAAAGTTTATCGAATATTCAATTTCCCAAATCTTTATTTGCTCCTTCTTTACTATGTCTTTATCAAACCCTAACCCTAGGAGAGTTCCCATAGTTGATACCTTCCCTAATGCCCCGGTTAGGAGCAGAAGGGGATGTAGACTTCGTAATTTAGGGTCTGTTCGTGGTGGTTCTTCTGTCCCTTCATCTAGTTCCGGCCCTTCTTCTAAAACTAGGGGTTCACTTTCACAAAGATCTTTTTCAAGAGGTAAAGAACCTTCTGAACCTCTTCGTGAGCCTACAGTAGAGGAGATAGTTCCTACGGAACTATCTTTTTATCATGATAAAGAATCTCTTAGGAATCAAGTCTCTGGTTTAGATCGTGCTGATATCTATCCCACTCAAATTACAGAAGTTTTGATTCCTGTAGTTCGTGTAGACTGCCATTGGAGTAGTGATTTTCCTATTATCATCCCTAATCCAAATCAAAGAATTACCTCTTATTTAATCGGGTTTTCTTTTGTTTATACATACCCTTTCACCTTAGGGTTTAAACCAGCTATTGACCCGGTCATTCTTGAGTTTTGTCGCTTCTTTGATGTCTGTTTGGGTCAAATTGGTCCAATCGTATGGAGGGTTGTTGCCTGTTTGAGGCACTTGACCAACACAGATGGTGTTCCCTTTACCTTCCCTCATTTGATTCACCTTTATTCCCTTAGGCTTTTCCGCAATGGTGTTTTCACACTAGTAGCCAGGAGTAAGAGAGTTTTGGTGAGCCCTGAGGATTACAAAGACCGTGGCTGGTACGCCAGGTTTGTTGCTGCCCCCACTGTTGGTTTAGTGGGTGAAGATAATGTTCCCTTCCCTGAGAAGTGGAATTTTGCACG
>NW_017697671.1:0-2913 GCF_001879085.1 Nicotiana attenuata | reverse complement strand
TTCTAAAGATGTGGCTTACCGTATATATTAGGACATAAGTCTTACAAAGGGAGGGTGTAGTTAAAAAAAGGGCATGAATTTGTAGAGAAAAATAACATTAATGTGTGTATACTTGAAAAGAGCTTTAAATAAAAGAGATATAAGATGATTGTATTTAAGAAAGTATGTAAAAAAGGAGGACTAAATTTAAGCACTTGGTCTTAAAGCATGGAGGTGTATATTACTCTAATGAGATGGGGTAAGCCTAAGATATACCTTGATTTGAAGACTTGAAGGAAAACCATTTGTTAGAAATCATTTTGGGAGACAACACTCCATTTTTTGAAATAACTTGATTCACTTTTGAAGATAAAGCTTGCAATTTAACTTGATTTTTTTCTTTTGAAAGTGGGGCTTCAGAACTAAGCCTTGGACTTCAAAATCTTTTTTAAGAGAGAAGGTGAGCGAAAACTTAGTGATGGTAATTCAATTAGCAAATGAGAGATTACTGTTACTATTGTTATCTCCCCACAGCATGTTTCCCCCTCCCATATTGCTAGTTGTTTGGTATTTTGTTTCCGTTGTATATTTATAACTGCACAGGTTTATGTGGTGTCCGGTCTAGCCTCGTCACTACTTCGCCGGGGTTAGGCTAGACACTTACCAGCACATGGGGTCGGTTGTGCTGATGCTACGCTTCTGTGCATTTTTGCACAGGCCCAGGTTCTGAGGAGCAGCAACAGCATTAGTACGGGAGCAGGCTTTCATTATCACGAGATCGAGGTAGCCTTGCAGGCGTCCGCAGGCCCGGCGTCTCTTCTTTATGTTCTCTTTTAGACTGTTGCCTCCTTGTTCTATGTTTCTTTCAGGCCTTTGTATTTAGTATATTCTTGGTGGTTCATGAGTGATGTGACACCAAATATTGGGTAGAGGCTATTATTAACTGTTCCGCATTTTTATTCAGATTTATAAATCAGACTTCCGCTATTATTCTTAGTAAATTTCATGTTCTATATTGATGCTATAAATTGTTAAAATAATTGTTTAGTGATGAAAAGGTAAATAAGTTGGCTTGCCTAGCTACCACGAGTAGGCGCCATCACGATCCTGATGGTGGGAAATCCGGGTCGTGACAAGTTGGTATCAGAGCACTAGGTTACATAGGTCTCACAACTCACGGACAAACTTAGTAGAGTCTGAGGGGTCGGTACGGAGACGTCTGTACTCGCTCCCCAGGGGCTACTGAGTTAGGAAAAATCTCTCATTTGTTCTTTCTTGTCGTGCGATCTGGTTTCTCAATGCTGATTGAATTTCTACTCTGTTCTTTCGCAGATGGCGAGAACACGCGCTTCCTCATCCACCGATCAGCAGTCCGAGCCCCAGGCAGCTCCCGCTAGGGGAAGGGGACGTGGCCATGCTAGGGGCCGAGGTAGGGGCAGAGCCCAGCCACCAGTAGCAACACCAGTGGCGGAGCATCAGGTTGACCTTGGCGAGGAGGTTCCGGCCCCAGCCTAGACAGTTCCGGCGGGCCCAGCTCAGGTCCCAGAGGGGTTTATTGCTACCCCAGTTCTTCAGGACGCCTTGGTCCGGTTGGTTGGCCTCATGGAGAGTGTCACCCGAGCAGGATTGCTTCCTGTAGCACCAGCCACTTCCCAGGCTGGAGGAGGAGCCCAGACTCGTGCTACACGTACTCCGGAGCAGGTAGCTCCCCAGACTCAGATTCCACCGGGTCAGCCAGCTGCGGCAGTTCAGCCGGGGGTAGTTGCACAGGCCGGTGATGGAGCGGCTATGTCCGCAGATGCTTTGTGGAGGCTGGACAGGTTCACCAAGCTCTTCACTGCTACATTCAGCGGAGCTTCTTCTGAGGACCCCCAGGATTTCTTATATAGCTGCCACGAGGTTCTTCGGAACATGGGCATTGTGGAGTCCAATGGAGTTGATTTTGCGGCTTTTCGTCTATCTGGATCCGCCAAGACTTGGTGGAGGGATTACTGTTTAGCCAGACCAGCAGGGTCGCCGCCTTTGACTTGGGATCAGTTTTCAGAGTTGTTTCTAGAAACGTTTCTTCCCGTTACTCAGAGGGATGCTTACCGGAGACAGTTTGAGCGTCTCCAGCAGGGGTCTATGACGGTCACTCAGTATGGGACCCGGTTTATCGATCTGGCTCGCCATGCCCTCGTCATACTCCCCACTGAGAGGGAGAGGGTGAGGAGATTTATTGATGGTTTGATCCAGCCTATTCGTCTTCAGATGGCCAGAGAGGCGGGTAGTGACATTACTTTTCAGGAGGCGGCCAATGTGGCCCGGAGGATCGAGATGGTTTTGCCACAGGGGGGTGGTCATAGGGCAGACAAGAGACCCCGTCACTCAGGTCGATTCAGTGGTGCCTCATCTGGAGGCAGGGATTCTTATGATAGGGGTCAGCCTTCCAGGCCCTTTCAGTCAGCCCTCCAGGTTTCGTAGGGTGCCCCAGGTGATCGTGGTTTTCGTGGGCATTATTCCGATCAGCACTCACTCAGTGCACCGCCAGCTCCCATCAGTGCACAGCCTCTTCAGAGTTTTTGTGGAGGTCATTCGGGTCGTCAGGGCCAGTCTCATCGTACGGAGGGATGTTATGAGTGTGGTGAGTATGGTCACAGCAGGAGAGCTTGCCCGAGATTGAGGGGTACACAGTCGCAGCAGCAGGGTCCTCGCCTCATGATTCAGGCACCAAGTGACCCACAGCCTGCCCAGCCAGCCAGGGGCGGGGGTAGGGATCATAGAGGTGGAGGTCGAGATCGTAGAGGTGGAGGCCGGACTGCCAGAGGTAGGGGTCAGCCGGTAGCCGATCGTCCCAGAGACATGGTTTAGGGAGGTGGGGCTGAGCCCCGGTTTTATGCTTTGCCAGCCAGACCAGAGGCCGAGTCGTCAGATGCCGTTATACAGGTACTATTC
>NW_017697670.1:0-2913 GCF_001879085.1 Nicotiana attenuata | reverse complement strand
ATTCGAGACCCGGGTGACAGGTATTGAGTTCCCTGAGGGTACTGAGGCCTGGTCGTCATGTTTAAGATCCCTCACTGCAGAGAAAGTTGAATGGGCTTATGGATGGCTTCCTGCTACTGAAGCTGTATACACATCAGCAGAGGTCTCTTATATTCTTTTGATGGGTATTCGAAGCATTCGGCCCTATGCTCCTTACCGAGTTTTGTGACAATTTGGAAGATTCCAGACGGTGCACAACGATGAAGACCTGAGTGGGCAAGTCATTGAGTTAGGCCCGAAAGCTGCATTCCCTGAAGGCCGAATCCGAAAGATATGGAATGAGTGCAGGTACCTTGAGCCTAAAACTATAGTACAAGACCGAGCCAGAGGTGAGGTAGATCCCAAATACTTGGTCTGGTTTGGTAAAAGATTTCAAATTCCTGAGAGACCCGCCAAAAGGCCACATGTACAACAATTCACTAACGAGGCTCAGGTGCAATGGGATTGGTTAGCCAAAGAAAAGGAGTACAGGGCCCGAATAGGAGCATTGGAAAAACAGGTTCAGGAGCTCCGGTTGAAAACACCTTGCAATCCGCAGCTGATGAAAGTGATAAAAAGAAATTGGCCCAGGAGAATGAAGCTCTCAAGGCCCAAATTCAGCAAATGAAAATAGATGCCAGGAATCGAGAAAGAAGTCTATCCGACGAGAGATTGATAAAAGGGTTAAAGAAGCAAGTCCTGGACTGTCAGGAAGAATTGGGAAAATCTGAGGGAAACATGGCAAGACTTCGGGCACAATGGGCAAAGAAGACTGAGGAAAGAGCCCAGTTTGTACAACAAATGAAGAGAAATTATGAGGGAACCATTGCTAACATGAAGAGAAAAATGAATACTCTTGAAGAAAAGGCAGCTCGCCGGGACAAAGAATTTCAGGCCGAGAGGGAACAATGCTATGGGTTAATCGTTGAGATGGAAAAGGAAATAAAATTGTTACAAGAACTTCACTTCCAGGATTCTCAGGTGCTAGAGGCTCGCACCCAACAGATAAGCCGGCTACTCCAAGAGAAAGGCCAAATCAGGGAAAGAATCAGAAACATTGCCAACTATATTGTCCTGAAGTGTCAGGCCGGTGAGCGGATGGGTCGTACCACGTTCTTTGCCTCCGTGATGATATTTGTTCGCCAGGTCATGAACGATCTGGATCAGTTGCAAAAGGGTCTTGCACGCAGGCCCGCGGCGATGCCGAGTGATGCCCCGCGGGCCCTAGGATTTGAAGCTTTGATGTATTCTTAAATAATCGAGTCTGTAGTTTTTGAGTCTGGTTTTTGTACTTTCCTTTTCCGAGAAAAGAAAAAACAAATAGTCTAGTAGCTTTGTAATCGCAGTTGTTATTAATGAAAATTTGAAAATTCCCAAAAACTGTTTCTTTATTTCTTGCACTTATGTTTGCATTTATTTGCAAGAACTACGCTTGGTCTGATTCATGCGGGGTCATGATATGTAGGCAATCTCCATAGGATTCGACCGTAACCCTAAGAAAAAAAAAAGAAGAGGAAGGAAAAGAAAAACAAGAGAGAAAGGAACGCAAAAAGAGAAAATAAGGCATCGAGAGAAAGACCATGGCAAAGAAAGGGAAAAAGCAGAAAATGAAAACAGAGGGAAAAGAAAAATGAGAGAAAAGCAAAAGAGAAAGAAAAGAAACAAGAGAAAAGCCGGGATGACGCATGCAACCGAAGCAAACATGTAGATATTCATTTAATTGTATAGGTGCATCACACTCCAATGTGCGTTTACCTATCTGTTAGCTATTTCAAAACTAACCGTTGTTGCTGTCCATTCCAGCTGAGCTTTTTAGTAACAGTGGTTGGTTTGTGGTAAGCTGGCCTCACATCGCTATTTCACCAGATCCAAAGGAAATACAGAGATGTCGTCTGAAATGACTCTGCCTGCAATCCCCATACCCGAAGACAGCCCCATCTCGGGGGTCCCGACCTCTGAATCTTTTACAGCTGAAGAAAATCGGATCTTGCGCCTGCGATTGATGGAAATGTGGGATGCTTGGAACAACGGAAAGGAACCTCCAAGCACCATTCCCGGATTCCCAAAGTTATTCCCTAGATCTGGAGGTGCTACTACTGTCCCTATCAGCCACCCTCATACTCCTTTGGGACAGCCTACCATGACCGCTCACTTCATCGGAACACCTTCTGAGGTCCGCCCCCAGGTGTTCCCAGCAGGATCAGCTCCTAACATCTTCACTGCTCCACCATGCCCTGCTACAACACAACCTTCACTGCCAAGGCCTGCCTTTGATCCATCAGCTTTCACCTTCCAAAACCCTATCTTTCCAGTGGATCCTCCTCAATATCCCACATATAATTACTCTCAGCCACCACCATACGAGCTTACACCAGGGCAGGACAAAACCCCCAAAGCCCCAGAGCAGGATGAGATGGCGAAGAGAATGAGAAGCCTCGAGCAGAGCTTAAAAAATATGCAAGGCCTGAGCGGGCAAAAGAGTGTCTCCTATACAGACGATGTATGTTCCCGCATGTACATTTGCCGTCAGGATTCAAAACACCAAAATTTGAGAAGTATGACGGACACAGTGACCCCATTGCTCACCTGAAGAAGTATTGCAATCAGTTACGGGGAGCCGGTGGCAAAGAAGAGTTGTTGATGGCATATTTTGGAGAAAGCTTGATTGGCATCGCTTCAGAATGGTATATGGACCAAGATGTCTCGCGTTGGCATATTTGGGATGATCTGGCACGAGACTTTGTTCGACAATTTCAGTACAACATAGACATCGCGCCAGACAGGAACTCTTTGGCAAATCTTAAGAAAAAGCCTTCAGAAAGTTTCCGTGAATATGCAATTAAGTTGCGCGAACAGGCGTCAAGAGTGAAGCCTCCGATGGATGAGTAGAGATGG
>NW_017697669.1:0-2913 GCF_001879085.1 Nicotiana attenuata | reverse complement strand
AGGTTCATTCAAGGGCATCCTGCGCGGTCCGCGCTCCTTTTTACGCGGACCGCGTGGATGAGATTCAGAGAGATGGTGTTTTTGCCAAAGTACTGCCACGCGGCCGCGCTACATTTCTACGCGGTCTGCGGTCCCAACTTCAGAGAAAAGAGTTCAAGAGTCCAACAGCCAAGGCGGTCGCACTCCCTTTTTGCGCGGTCCGCGCCTACCCCGCAGGGGCATTTTTGTCCAGATTTTCTAGCGCGGTATAAATAGATCTTTTTAACATTTTTAGGTTATGTTTTAGCTGCTGAACAAGAGTTGCGCTCGTGAGAAGTATTTTCTAGCCTATTTTGGCATTTTTACTTTGAATATCATATATTTTAAATAGTAATCAATTATTATGTTCATTTCATCATCTATTTCTACTGTTTCTTCTTTAATTATGTCTAGCTAAGCCCATTAGCTAGGGTTGTGGCTCAACCCTAGTGTGGGTAGTTAATGGGTGTTGCATTCTAGGGTGAGATTGAGATTGAATATTTGTTATTTGGGTTGATTTTGTGTTTCAATCTAGAATTTGTGGTTGCAAACATGAATTCAAGCTTAGTGGGTCTAACTCTTCTTGAGAGAGAGAGTCATATGACTCTAAAAGTTAACCCAACAAGGAATTGGGATGGACCCATGAGGATGGTAGTCCCAATTAACGGGTTAAACCTCGAAAGAGTAACTACCCTACTTGAGCCCTAGTTGCCCGGTCTAATTGGCCTACCTAATTGGTCTCGAGAGAGTCAATTGGGCAAAATCGTTCTCTCTACCGAGAGGTGTGAGAATGAGTGCAATTGTGTAACGGCTATAGCACTAAACCCAGATTTTTAAATCTCCCCTTAGTAGCTTCTACCCGTTAGCTAGCCACCTAGGTAGTGTCACAACCCTAGTGCCTTTTTCCTATATTAAGCACAACTTAGCAATATTTCCTTAGCATAATTTAGCTTTAATCCTTAGATTAAAATAGTAGTTTTAAATATAAAAACCCCCAAAAATGTTAGGAGTGCAATTAGAAGTACAAACGCAATTCTAAACTAAACAGGCAATACAACTGAATTCCAAGCTCCCTGTGGAAATTCGACCCCAATCCACTATTTGGGTATTAGTTATTGCTACCCACTCTTCCTGCCATTGTGTAGTGTTGAGACGGCTGCGATCATTGGAGTTGAAGCCACTTCCTCCACACCTCAGGTATGAGTTTTTAGGTTCAAATTCTACTTTACCTGTTATTCTTTCTTCGTGCCTAACTAACATGCAGATTGACGCCACTTTGGCGGTTCTTCAAAAGCGCAAAAAGGCGATTGGATGGACATTGGCCGACATTCGGGGGATAAGCCCCGCATTTTGCACGCACAAGATCATTTTGGAGGAGGATGAAAGGCCCTCTCTTGAACATCAAAGAAGATTAAATGAAGCAATACAAGAAGTGGTAAAGAAGGAGGTTATCAAGTGGTTAGACGCCGGTGTGGTTTACCCGATCTCGGATAGTTCATGGACCTCTCCGGTCCAATGTGTGCCAAAGAAGGGTGGAATGACGGTAGTGACCAATGCCAACAATGAATTGATTCCTACTCGGACAGTTACGGGTTGGAGAGTGTGTATGGACTATAGAAAGTTGAATAAGGCAACAAGAAAAGATCATTTCGCACTACCATTCTTGGACCAAATGCTCGATCGTCCTGCGGGCCGGGCCTTTTATTGTTTTCTAGATGGCTACTCGGGGTATAATCAAATTCTCATTGCCCGGACGATCAGGATAAGACAACCTTTACATGTCCTTATGGCACGTTCGCTTTCTCGAGAATGCCATTTGGACTATGTAATGCCCCGGCGACCTTCCAAAGATGTATGATGGAAATTTTCACCGATATGGTAGAGGATATCTTGGAGGTATTCATGGACGATTTTAGCGTGGTGGGGGATTCATTTGAGAAATGTTTGGTGAACTTGGATAGGGTGTTGGAAAGATGTGAAGAGACCAACCTTGTGCTCAACTGGGAGAAATGTCACTTTATGGTGCAAGAGGGTATTGTATTGGGTCACAAAATCTCAAGGCAAGGAATTGAAGTTGATAAGGCAAAAATCGAGGTTATCTCAAGGCTCCCTCCCCCTACTTCTGTCAAAGGGGTGAGGAGTTTTCTTGGTCATGCCGGGTTCTACCGGCGATTCATTAAAGATTTTTCAAAAATTGTGAACCCGCTTTGCAAATTGTTAGAGAAGGATGTCAAGTTTATCTTTGATGAGAAGTGCATGGAGTCTTTTGAGCTATTGAAACACAAGTTGACCACAACTCCTATCATCATCGCACCTAATTGGGATTTGCCTTTTGAACTTATGTGCGATGCGAGTGATGTAGCGGTGGGTGCGGTGCTAGGCCAAAGGATCAACAAAATGTTCCATCCTGTGTATTATGCTAGCAAGACAATGAATGAGGCCCAAAGAAACTACACAGTGACGGAAAAAGAGCTATTGTCTATTGTGTTCGCGATGGAGAAATTTCGACCTTACCTTATGGGAGCAAAGGTGATCATACACACGGACCATGCAGCCCTCCGGTATTTGATGACTAAGAAGGATTCGAAAGCAAGATTGATGAGGTGGGTGCTACTCCTTCAGGAATTTGATTTAGAGATTGTGGATAGAAAGGGAAGCTAGAATCAAGTTGCGGACCATTTGTCCCGATTAGAGGAAGAGGGGAGACCATGTGATGGTATTGAGATTAATGATAGGTTCCCCGACGAGCAGCTTCTTTCCGTTTCTCATGTGTGATATGCCATGGTTCGCGGACATCGCCAACTTCATTGTGACTGGTAATGTCCCGTGTGAGCTCTCTTCCAACCAAAGGAAGAAACTCAAGCGGGATAGCTTGGATTTCTATTGGGATGATCT
>NW_017697668.1:0-2913 GCF_001879085.1 Nicotiana attenuata | reverse complement strand
CTCATATTCAGCACCACCACCCCCTCCCCGAGGTGCTCCAGTGAGACCTTATTTCAGTGCGATGCCGGAGAGTTCTTACCACCCACCAGCTATTCAGGGTTCCTCCGGCGGGTATTCTGGTTATCAGGATTCTTCTAGTGCTCACTTCAGTGCTGTGCCAGAGAGTTCCTATCGTCCACCAACCATCCAGGGTTCTTCCAGTGGGTATTCGGGTCAGCAGGCTCAGACTCTAGGGCAGTAGGCTATGGTACCGAGAGTGTGCTACGAGTGTGGAGATCCGGGTCGCCTGAAGAGGACCTGCCCCAGGCTTCGGGGCAAGGTAGTGCAACAGGGTCAGCAGCCCATGATTTCAGCACCAGCTGCCCAACCACCTAGAGGTGGAGGGCAGGCTGGTAGGGGCCGTCCTAGAGGTGGAGGTTAGGCAGGGAGAGGTCAGCCAGCTACTGCTCAGTCAGGTGGGGGCCAGCCAGCCGACGCTCCAGCTAGATTCTATGCTCTTCCGGCTAGGCCAGATGCATTGGCCTCAGACGCCGTCATCACAGGTATTATTTCCGTCGGTGGTAGAGATGCTTCGGTATTATTTGACCCAGGGTCTACTTATTCATACGTATCATCTCTGTTTTCTCGTTTCCTAGTTATTTCTCTTGAGCCTTTGGGCACTCTTGTTCATGTGTCTACTCCTGTGGGTGATTCTGTGGTTGTGGATCGGATCTACCGGTCCTGTGTGGTCACATTCTGTGGTTTCGAGAGTAGAACAGATCTCCTGTTGCTTGATATGATCGATTTTGAGGTCATCCTGGGCATGGACTGGTTATCTCCATATCACGCTATCCTAGATTGCCATGCCGAGACTGTTTCACTAGTGATGCCTGGTTGCCGAGATTGGAGTGGAAGGGTTCCACAGTCGATACACCTAATCGGGTTATTTCTTTCCTGAACGCTCGGCATATGGTCGAGAAGGGGTGTTTGGCTTATCTAGATTATGTTCGGGATACCACCGCAGAGTCTCCGACGATTGATTCAGTTCCAGTAGTTCGGGAGTTCGCCGATGTGTTTCCCTCTGATCTTCCTGGCATGCCACCGGATCGTGATATTGATTTCTGTATTGATTTGGCTCCAGGCACCCAGCCTATATCTATTCCACCATACCGTATGGATCCTAAGGAGTTGAAGGAGTAGCTTGAGGAGTTGTTGGCGAAAGGGTTTGTTAGGCCCAGTGTATCGCCTTAGGGTGCACCAGTGTTATTCGTGAAGAAGAAGGATGGGACTATGCGGATATGCATTGATTGCCGCCAGTTGAACAAAGTCACCATCAAGAACAAGTATCCGTTGCCTCGTATCGATGATTTGTTCGACCAGTTGCAGGGTGCTAGGGTGTTCTCTAAGATAGACCTGAGGTCAGGGTATCATCAGCTGAGGATTCGGGACTTGGATGTTCCGAAGACTGCATTCCGGACTAGATATGGCCATTATGAGTTTTTGGTGATGTCCTTTGGCTTGACTAATGCCCAGCAGCATTCATGGATTTGATGAACAGGGTGTTCAGGCCTTATATTGATTCATTTATTATTGTCTTCACTGACGACATCTTGATATATTCTCGCAGCCTGGGCGAGCACGAGCAGTATTTGAGAGTAGTGCTTCAGACCTTGCGGGAACAGAAGCTATATGCTAAGTTCTCCAAGTGTGAGTTTTGGCTAGAATCAGTGGCATTCTTGGGACATATTGTGTCAGAAGAGGGTATTAAGGTGGATCCCAAGAAGATTGAAGCAGTTCAGATTTGGCCACGTCCTACCTCAGTGACCGAGATCAGGAGTTTCCTGGGGTTAGCAGGTTATTACAGGCGATTCGTGCAAGGCTTTTCATCTATTGTGTCACCTTTGACTAGATTGACACTGAAGGGTGCCCCTTTCCGTTGGTCTGATGATTGTGAGGAGAGCTTTTAGAAGCTCAAGACAGCTTTGACTACAACACTAGTTCTTGTATTGCCTTCCGACTCGGGGATGTATACGGTATATTGCGACGCTTCACGCGTTGGCTTAGGATGTGTATTGATGCAGGAGGGGCGAGTTATTGCATATGCTTCGCGTGAGCTGAAGGTTCATGAGAAGAATTATCCTGTGCACGATCTAGAGTTGGCCATGATTGTTCATGCTCTTAAGATATGGAGGCATTATTTGTATGGGGTGTCATGTGAGGTTTATACCGATCATCGCAGCTTACAACATTTATTCAAGCAGAGGGATCTTAATTTGAGGCAGCGCAGGTAGCTTGAGTTACTAAAGGATTATGACATCACCATTCTTTATCACCCGGGCAAGGCAAATGTGGTCGTGGATGCCTTGAGCAGAAAGGCGGAGAGTATGGTAGCTTGGCATTCATTCCAGCAGCAAAGAGGCCACTAGCTTTGGACATTCAGTCCTTGGCTAACAGGCTTGCGAGGTTGGACATTTTAGAGCTCAGCCGAGTTCTTGCGTGTGTAGTTGCCCAGTCTTCATTATTGGGGCAGATCAAGACCTGGCAGTTCTATGATCCACATTTGGCGGTCCTTAGGGAGACGGTGCTTCAGGGAGGTGCCAAGGAGGTTTCCATTGGCGAGGATGGTGTTTTGCGACTCCAGGGTCGGTTATGTGTCCCTAATATTGATGGTCTGAGGGAGAGGATCCTAGAGGAGGCACACAGTTCGCAGTATTCTATTCACCCGGGAGCTACGAAGATGTATCGCGACTTGAGGCAACATTATTGGTGGCGGAGGATGAAGAAAGACATAGTAGAGTATGTGGCTAAGTGTTTGAATTGTCAGCAGGTCAAGTATGAACACCAGAGGCCGGGTGGCCTACTTCAGCAGATGCCTATACCATAGTGGAAGTGGGAGCGCATCACCATGGATTTCGTAGTTGGGTTGCTGTGGAC
>NW_017697667.1:0-2914 GCF_001879085.1 Nicotiana attenuata | reverse complement strand
ATTATTAAACTGAAATAATATCAGTTGTCACTTGATCTAATACACTGAATATCACATTGACTGCTGTTGAGCACCATAAATTACATAATCAGATTCTAAGAATCAACACGTGATTGCCATGCAAACCTTGATCTCCTTCCCTATAAATATCAATACACACTCTACCATTAGCAGTAATACAACGAGTTATAGAGCAAGAAAATATAATCTACGGCAATCAAATCTCCATATATACTAGTTAGAATAAAAAATAATAATAAAATATTAAAAAATAGAACAAAAGTATAAGTAGCGAAAAATACTTCTAGTACCATGTGATACCAATATGGTATACATGTATACCAACAGAGTATATGATTGCTCTAGAATATTGCTACAACTATCTGTGACTATACTACTGTACCAAAACATTAAAGGATACAATAAAAGTATGAGAAAATTACATGCCGGCGTATTGCAAGCTAAATATTCGCAAAGCAACTTGCTCATTCCATATACTAACAGGGTATATAGTTGTATGGGTCGTTCCAACAATTGCCTATAATTATAAAAACTATTACATAATACACATAATCTATATCCATAAGCACAAAAAATTTCCAGCACTGCAAATCACGTTCATATAAATAATTTCAGAATAGAATTCACTTAAAATGCAGCCAAAACAACCAAAAAAATGTTCAAACTACCATATGATACCAATATGGCATATAACTATACCAACATGGTATACAGTTTTACTGGTTAATTCCCGGCAACTATATGATTATACTACTATTACATAACACACATGCATAAAGAGAAAAATAAAAAAATAGTGTACCACATATTAATGTAATAAAGTATTTCAAGATATTGAACTATATTACTATTATTAAAAGAAAATCAAATATTGTACTAATAAATGCAGCTAATACAACCAAAAAATAATTCAACTAGCATATGATACCAATATAGTATATAGCTATACTAATAGGGTATATAGTTGGAATAAATTGTATACCAAAATTGTATATTTGTATACTATTTGAGTATACAATACAAATTCGTCTTCTTCTCTTGTTCAGCTATATTTCAACGCGAACTTCTAAAATCTACTACAAAATCTCCACCAAATCGACTAAAACTTGCTACAACCTCCAATCAACTTTCCAAACAAACCCATATAGGATCGGATCAAAATAATTAAAAACTCAAACAAACCAAGTTATGAGTTTCAAGCTTCAAGGTCCTTCAATGGTGGATTTGAATTTTTGTGCAATAAATCTCCAAAAACGAGTTAGGGTGAAGAGAAAGAAGAAGGTATTAGTGAGAAATAAGTGTGAATTGCCATTGATGATGAACCCCAGAATACTACAATAAGAGAAATCATTTTAGAATTAAACCCCATAATAGAAATGGAAACGAATTCAAGTGTTAACTCTAGAAAACTAATGGGTTTAGAGAAGAAGGAGAAAATAGAGGAAGAATGGAACTCCATTTACAGCTCTAAGCACCAACCCTCTCGTGCTGACTTCCTTCCCCAATTCATATTCGGTGTTGTTCTGCTTACCAGGTTTCTTCGCTTCTATTTCATTTTAACCGGGTAAATAGTTTGGGCTCCATGGGTAGGAGTGGTAAATAGTTTGGGTCTGGACATTAAAGGGTAAATAGTTTAGAATTAATGGGTATAAAGTGAGATTTTCTCATCTTAATGTTTATTTAAACTAGATGAGGAAAGGCCCGTATACGGGCCCAACATTGTAATCTTAAAATTATTGTTTGTCGGTGCTCAATTAGTTTTTTGATAAATAAATCGATCATTGTTATATCCATTTAATAACTGATAGAGAATGATCTTGGGGATCACAATTTATAATTAATTTATTTTAATAATTTACAAAAAATTAAACTATAAATTATAACCTGCTTAAGTTGCTCCAATTATTAACATAAAAAGACTATGTGCTATAATACTCTTTTTAACATCAATATCAAATATAAACATCAAATTGTAAAATTGATTGAATGGTATTATTTCCCCACTTTATTTGAATTTTTAATTATAGGGCTTTAATTTTTTCTTAATTAAGGATATAAGAGAAATATTTTTATTTTTTCTATAGATTTATCATATGTTAATTTTTATAATGAAATAATATAAAATATTTTAAGACAATTTATAGATTGTTGAAAACTTATCATGGAAGAATGGAGTTCAAACCATATAAATCAAATTTTCACATCAATTAAGTACATAAGAGTAACCTCCTAGAGTAGATGAACAAATATCATCATTTAAATTAACTTTTACTAAGGTTTAACAAACTATAGTTTTTAAAACTACTTTTGAATATAAAACTTTTAGGTTTGAAACCGCCTTCAATAGTGTGAATACATGAAACCTTTAATTTTATTTTTAAATTGTGTTAAAATGGTATGGGTAAATATGAAAATATTGTAAATATTTATCTATATTTCTTTTTGTTGCTTTATTATTTAAAAATTAAATTTACTTTTTCTGTGAAAACTGTTAGTTGACTGAAACAAAAATTAATAATTTTATCAAATGAGAAAAAACATTCAAAATGAGTATTTGCATGGAGTAACTCTATGCAAAAGTAGTCTTATCAACACTACATTTAAACTTTTAAAGGAGTGTTGTGGTCAAGGGAATGTGGGGTCCACGTATATCAAGAAGGACACAATTTGCATTTAAGAAATGCAAACAATACAATAATTTTTTTCAAAATGACATATATGCCCTTGGTTGACCATCTTTCCTTTTCTATAGAATAGAAATATAGTATACTAGTATAGTGTACTATATATAGTATGTTATGTATATATATTCCCTTATATATTTTCTTGTAGTATATATTGTATGTTATGTATATATATTCCCTTATATATTTTCTTTTAGTATATATTGTAT
>NW_017697666.1:0-2914 GCF_001879085.1 Nicotiana attenuata | reverse complement strand
CATTTGGTCAGAGCTCGGTATATTTCTGCTACAATCAAGGGAACCACTGTGCTAGTAGGTTTCTTCGTGGCAACATCTAGCATTCCTACTAGGCCAAGGTCTATGTGACCATCTTTTCTAGGACAAATTACCACTCCCAAAAAGGCCACCATGAAGGCTAATCCCCGTCGGGCTTCCCACTTGTCCTTATTTCCAGCATGTGTTAATCCTGTATTGGGTTCCTCAAAACCTTTGGGGTTACCATACCGGTGATATAGGAAGTGTAGTGTACAACACCCTTCCGCCAGATGCGGGTCCTGAATATCCCGACTGATGTTCAACAAATCCAAAAACCTATGAAGAGTTATCGGCCGTGGAGCCAAAGGGTATCTACCACGGAAGTTCCCGTTGAGACCGGCATATCCGGCAATTTCTTCCAATGTGGGTGTGAGTTCAAAATCTGAAAACCGGAATACATTACGGGTCGGGTCCCAAAATGGTATCAGTGCCTCAATGACATCCTTCCTTGGTCTGATTTTCAATAAATCTACAAGACCGCCCAGGCTTTTAACCACAGTATCCCTGCTTCCTTTTCCCAAGTCATGCCACCACATATGGAGTTTCAAAGGGATCTCGCTCAGGACTGAGAAGGTTTCGATGTCACTTAAATTCATCCTGCACATTATTTAGGGGAACTTAATGATTTATTTTAAAAAATGGCTATTTGTGCAAAAATTCTTTATTCAGAAAATAAGGACTTGGATTTGCAAATATGGCCTTTCAGCCCTTCTGGGAGGAAGATTTTAAGGCTGTGCCCGCAAACCATTTAAAAATGACTCAAGGTGGCTATTCTTGCAAAACGGCCTTCCGGCGTCCTTTTGGGGACATTCGGCTTATTTAAACAGGAATGGCATTACCCGACTTATTTATGACACAAAATTGGCATTTTTTGGTTATTTTTGAAAAAGGAAGGGTTGGACCCGATGAGGGTTGCCTACGTATCTCACATCCGGTGAGAATCAAATCGGCGTAGTTCGGGCAGATTTGCCAAAATCAACAAATTTTTTTTTTTTATGTTTTCAAATATTTTTCTCTTTTTCTTTTTTTTCATTTTTCACAAATCCGGCAGCATTTCGGTACTATTTGGGCACTGGTTTTTCAAAACACATGGTCACCCTCACTTAGTCCTAACACTGCTTATTTTCTCAATTTTCTCTCATTTAGACAAGCCGGTCAACATGCAAAGCCGAGCAAATAAATGCGCAAGTAGCACGTAAGATGCATCAGGATGGTCAATTCATTTCAGGTCATCTGTCCTAGACGGATCCAACCCTTGTGTTGAGTCCCCTAAGTCAAATGCACATGATGCAAACAAGCGTCCTACTAGGGATCCGGCATGAGGTTTTGTTCTTCTAGGTTTAACCCTAGGTTTATTGGTCTAGACCTGGCTTACCCGAGCGGACAACTCGGGCCGAGGGGGAGGCAGCGTACCGGGGATACAGAAGCTCCGCCGGCTTTGCAACTTATCCAACCTCGTTCTAAATGGGAAAAGACTCTAAACAGAAGAGAAGCTACACGAAGTGCACCCTTCTCCATGATGTAGAAGACTCAGAATGAGGAAGGGATTCGTGACAGTTTATATATATAATTTCAACAAATATCAAAGCGGTAAAACATTTAGCACATATATCATGGAGCATGTAGAAAATCAGATAAAGCCAAATATAACAATTGTATTAAGCTCGAATTCTTGAACCCTGAATCGAAATTTTGGGTTCATATCCCCAGCAGAGTCGCCAGAGCTGTCACACCTCCTTTTTTACACACCTACTCCGAAAGGATAAATGTATAAGGGAGTTTTTCCATTAAAAGTGACATTATTCGAAATGGGATTATTTATTTATTTTTTAGAGTCGCCACTTGGGATAGGATTAGCTTTTGGTGTCCCAAGTCACCGGTTTAATTTGAATCCCAAATCGAGGAAAATTTCGACTTCCCAATTGGAGTCTGCGAACCAGAAATTCTGAATAAGGAATTCTGTTGACCCGAGGGAAGGTGTTAGGCACCCCCGGATCCCGTGGTTCTAGCACGGTCGCTTAAATTATTATAAATGGCTAAAATCTGATTTTTATACAAGTTCAAACCTATAGTGCAATTTACCGCTTGTAGTTTATTTTACGGAAGTGAACGCCGTTTAAGAGCGTGCTTTTGGATCACGTCACATGAAATGCACCCGGATCCTCAACACCTCTTATTCAACGTTTTGGGATTTGGATTTGGGTCGCATGGGATGCACACCCGAGTTCGGGAAGGTAAAATTATTAAAAGCGCGCCTAAAGTGGCTAGCGTCTTATTAGCTTTGCGGGAAGCCATGAAAATTCGCTAAATGGCATGTCCCGAATTCTAAGATATTTCAATTAAGTATTTAATGAGGGCCCCCGCTATTTATATGTTTTGTGCAGCGAGGCTCATCTCACTTATTTATTTAAAAGCCATCCTAAAGAGACTATCGTTTTCTAGTATGAAATGTCTCCAAAAGGGCCTAGTTAATTAATTATGGCAAACTAGCAGTCGAGTAATTCGGGCTTCAAACTTAAGTCCATACTTAAACAAGAGGAAAACCTCTTAATTTAAATATGCTACTTAGCTTTAGAGGCCCAAACTATAATCAAAATCAAAATCCTTAAATCTACTAGCTTCAATAAGCAAGATGGGGCTTTTCAGTGTGCGGGGCCTCAACAACCAGCCCATGATACTGCCCGATTTTTGTGTTTAGAGCTATTTATATCATTGTCTCAAACATGGACCTTACGGCTGGCCCAACTCGACATCCAGCAAGACCTGGAATTCGAAATCAAACCCCCATGGTCTTAATTGAGTAATATTAATTTCAAAGCTGAAGGTACTGGGCCTAACATTATACAGCTGGGTCATA
>NW_017697665.1:0-2914 GCF_001879085.1 Nicotiana attenuata | reverse complement strand
TTTCTCTCCCTTGCCGGGATACTGATAAGTTGTTTGTCATGTCTATTCCCTTGCCGAGATTTTCATTATTGTTTATTTACTCTCTTGCCCCGTATTTGTGACTGTGGTTTGGATAAGGAAATATGATCTTGGTGGAGCGGGTTGCACGCCGCAACAATGATATTGAGGATCGGGTTGTACGCCGCAACAATAATATGTGAGGGTCGGGTTGCACGCCGCAACAATGATATTGAGGATCGGGTTGCACGCCGCAACAATAATATGTGAGGGTCGGGTTGCACGCCGCAACAATGATTTTGAGGATCAGGTTGCACGCCGCAACAATAATATGTGAGGGTCGGGTTGCGCGCCGCAACAATGATACATGATAAATGATATGGGTCGGGTTGCATGCCGCAACAGTGGTATTTGTGGAGCGGGTTGCACGCCACAACAATGGTAATTATGGAGCGGGTTGCACGCCGCAACAGTTATTTGATGCCCTGTGTTTATATTGAGTATTGATTCCTTGTTTATGGTGGATCTAAGTTGCTTTAGTTTATTACCCTGGGTTACTGTTAATATTGTATCTCCCCATAGCATGTTTCCCCCTCCCATATTGTTAATTGCTTTGTATTCGATTTTCGCTATATATTTATAACTGCACAGGTTTATGTGGTGTCCAGTCTAGCCTCGTCACTACTTCGCCGGGGTTAGGCTAGACACTTACCAGCACATGGGGTCGGTTGTGCTGATGCTACACTTCTGCGCATTTTTGCACAGGTTCAGGTTTTGAGGAGCAGTAGCAGCAGTAGTACGGGAGCAGGATTTCATTTACACGAGACTGAGGTAGCCTTGCAGGCGTCCGCAGGCCTGGCGTCTCTTCCTTATGTTCTCTTTAGACTGTTGCCTCATTGTTTTAGAGACAGACAGCTTATATGTTTCTTTCAGACCTTTGTATTTAGTAAATTCGTAGCAGTTCGTGAGTAATGTGACACCAAATCTTGGGTAGAGGCTATTGTTGCCTATTCCGCGTTTTGATTCAGACTTATAAATTAGACTTCCGCTACTAATATTATTAAATTCCATATTACTTGTTGATGCTATAGATTGTTAACAGATTTATTTATTAATGAAAGGTAGATAAGTTGGCTTGCCTAGCTACCACGAGTAGGCGCCATCACGATCCCGATGATGGGAACTCCGGGTCGTGACATGAATTGAACCTTTTAGGATATGAGTTGAACTTTTAGGATATGAAGTGAAGCTTTTATGTATGAGTTAAATTTTTAGGATATGAATTGAACCTTTTAGGATATGAGTTGAACTTTTAGGATATAAAGTGAAGCTTTAGCATGTGTATTGAACCTTTAGCATATGAATTGAACCTTTTAGGATATGAGTTTAACTTTTAGGATATAAAGTGAAGCTTTTATGTATGAGTTGAATTTTTAGGATATGAAGTGAACCTTTTAGGATATGAGTTGAACTTGTAGGATATAAATTGAACCTTTAGCATATGTATTGAACCTTTAGGACATGAATTGAACCTTTTAGGATATGAGTTGAACTTTTAGGATATGAGGTGAAGCTTTTATGTATGAGTTGAATTTTTAGGATATGAATTGAACCTTTTAGGATATGAGTTGAACTTTTAGGATATAAATTGAACCTTTAGCATATGTATTGAACCTTTAGCATATGTATTGAACCTTTAGCATATGTATTAAACCTTTAGTTTATGTTTAATCTCATAGGATATGAATATAACTTTTAGTTTTTAGGTTTTGTTCTTGTAGAAGAGGTTGATGACGTTATTAGACATGCAAAGGAACTTCCACCAAGAATAACTAAGACACAGTACCTGGTGGAATGTACCTTTAATTGTTCTTCTCATTAGTGACAATGATGATGAGAAGGCAATGGCATGTGTTTAAAATAGTGATGGTGTAGGTAGGAATTTAATATATCCTAAGTAGATAAAAGAAGAGCTTATAGAGGAATTCTGTACTTCATTTTCCATGAGAAAAAGAAGTTTAATTGAGAGTGACAAGGTTGATGAAGACGGATGGTGTTCCGTTGGTCATGGTAGTTCCCATAAAACGGGGATCATGACACTCTATGATGACAAAGATTATAGGAAGTTTTGTACTCAACTTTCTTTCGAGTCTGATCCGTACAAGCTTAATGTGATATTGGTGATATTTCTTCGGATTCAGAGAATGATTTGACCGACAAAAGTATGGAAATGCTCTTAAAAAGAATTAAAAGTAAAATATTTTTCAGCATCCTTCTCTACCAAGAAAAACGTTTTACCTTTAATTCTTTTTAAGAGCATTTCCATACTTTTGTCGGTGAAATCATTCTCTGAATCCGAAGAAATATCACCAATATCACATTAAGCTTGTACGGATCAGACTTGGAAGAAAGATGAGCACAAAACTTCCTATGATCTATGTCATCATAGAGTCTTATGATCCACGTTTTATGGGAACTGCGACGACCAACGGAAAACCATCCATCTTCATCAACCTTGTCACTATCAATCAAACTTCTTTTCCTCTTGGAAAGTGAAGTAGAGAATTTCTCTATAACCTCTTTTATCTACTTAGGAAATGTTAAATCCTACCTACACCATCACTATTTTGAAATACATGTCGTTGCCTTCTCATTATCATTGTAGCTAATGAGATCAACAATTGATCAAAGACACACTCCGCCAGGTACTGTATCCAAGTTATTCTCTGTATCAAAGCCACCAGACAGCTTTATAATGCCAATGAAGCAAGGAGGGTCAAGCCTCGACTACATACATGTAAGTTTTTTACTTTTCATTAAGTATTTTGATTTACTTTTATATAAATTTTGACTAGAACCTTTACGATATGACTAGAACCTTTAGGATATGACTTGAATTTTTGTTTATGAATTGGAA
>NW_017697664.1:0-2914 GCF_001879085.1 Nicotiana attenuata | reverse complement strand
AGTTATCTCGTCACTCCGGGTACGCCTGGTCTGGAAGGAAATCAGCGCTCAGGAACGAACTCAGCTATGCCTGTATCTGCACACACGGCGCAAGGAGTAATGTGAGTACTCCGACCCAGTGAGTAATAAAAATAAATAATGACTGAGAACACAAAATCCCATAAAGGCACAAATAATGCTATCTCAAGCAGTAAAATCAGTTAGGCAGTAAAACCAGTAAAATAGCAAGAATTTCTCTTTTAAAATAGTTTTAAACAAATATTCTGAACGAGTGGAAATGCTCAGAAACCTGCCCCTCGGGCGCAATATCAAACTCTCAGTACAGTATCAGCCCCGCGGGCTCAGTATCAATCACACAGTACAACATCAGCCCCTCGGGCTCACTCTCAAATCACATGGGTACCCGCGCTCACTGTGGGTGTGCAGACTCCGGAGGGGCTCCTACAGCCCAAGCGCTATCATAATAAGGCCTGAAAGCCTGAACATATCAATATGAGGCCTGAAAGCCTTCTCACAATACACTCGAGGCCTGAAAGCCTCCTCACATATCGCTCGAGGCCTGAAAGCCTCCTCACATATCACTCGAGGCCTGAAAGCCTCCTCACATATCCTCACATATGGCCCTCGGCCTCAATCAGTCCAAAAATAGTCATAGCCCCTCGGGCATCAGTAAAAACAACAACGCTCAGCTCAAATAATAGTTCAAATATCAGTTGAAAACTCAAGGTTGAGTAAAAATATAGCTGAGTTCATGAAACAGTGTAATTCAAATGGACTGAGTTCAAATAATATTTCAAATAGTGAGGAAAACAGTGATGATAGCTCACAAGGAGCTCAAACAGTCGGCAATAAGCCTAAGTATAGCAATAAGCCCAAGTCATAGTGAAAAACAACAAGTCATAGTGAGATACGCGGTAAAATCAACAACCGGGACGGACCAAGTCACAATCCCCAATAGTAAATGACCCCGCGCTCGTCATTGAACGCGTGTCTCATCTCAACATAGCACCAAGTTGTGCAAATCCGGGGTCTCAAACCCTCAGGACATCAATTAAAATCATTACTCACCTCTAGCCGGCCAAAAGTCTAGCTCGCTAAGACTTTTCCCCTTGAATCAACCTCCTCGCGCGTCGAATCTTATCAAAACCACAAGGAATACGTTACAATAGGCTAAGGGAACATAACCCAATCGAAAAGACTCGAAAATTATCAAAAATTACGAAGTTCGCAAAACCCGAGCCCCGGGCCCACTTCTCGAAAAATTACAAAATTCACATCACCGGATTCCTCATCTCGCCTCGACTCTATACATATCAAATTTACCAAAATCGGAGTCCATTTGACCCTTCAAATTCCATTTTTAAATTACCAATTCTCAAGCCCTAGCTTTACCCCCTTTTGATGAATTTCAACCAATTTCCATGTTAAATTTATCATAATCTCGTGTATTTAGGCCAAGGAACTTACCTCCAATCCCTCTTCAATTTGTCCCTAAGAGCTCTCAAAATACTCAACAATGGAGGAAAATGGACCAAGCTTCGCGGATGATATGATTTAAAAACCCTTCTGTCCAGGTGCAATTTACCTTACGCGAACGCGGTCAACACCCCCGCGTTCGCGATGACCAGAAAATATTGACCAGGAATTAACCCTACGCGAACGCGGTGCCCAAGCCGCGAACGCGATGCTTCAGAAACTTTAACTACGCGAACGCGTGCCCTATGACGCGAACGCATTGAACAATTTCACAAGGCCTTGATTCCCTTATACGCGAACGCGTTACCACCAACGCGAACGCGATGCTTTGCCTTCCAGAACTTCGCGAACGCGGCCCTCTTCCACGCGAACGCGAAGACCAAATTCCCAAGCCCTCACATTTCCTCTACGCGTTCGCGACATCACCCACGCGAATGCGAAGGGTAAATCTATGCAACACCAACAGCTGAAAATCTGCAACTTTTAAAGTCCAAAATTGGTCCGATTGACCACCCGAAATCACCCCGAGGCCCCCGGGACCTCAACCAAAAGCGCCAACACATCCTAAAACATTATTCAAACCTGTTCCAATCTTCAAAACACATCAAACAACGCTAAAACCATTAAATCATATCGGATTCAAGCCTAAGTTTCTTCAAAACTTCTGAAGTACGCATTTGCAAAAACCCGACCAAAACACCTCCGAATGACCTGAAATTTTGCACACACATCCAAAATCACCTAACGGAACTACTGCAACTCCCGGAATCTCATTCCGACCTCCGGATCAAAATCTCACCTACCAACCGGAATTCGCCAAAATACTAACTTCGCCAATTCAAGCCTAATTCTACACCGGACCTCCAAAATCAATTCCGATCGCACTCCTAAGTCACAAATCATCCCCCGAAGCTAACCGAATCACCGGAATTCACATCCGAGCCCTCTAACTCAATAGTCAACATCCGGTTGACTTTTCCAATATAAGCCTTCCTTAAAGAGACTAAGTGTCTCATTTTCTACCAAAACCAAACCAAATCAACTATAACACACCAAATACCGATAATGAAACATGAAGAAGCATAAAATGGGGGAAACAGAGCGGTAACTCATGAGACGACGGGTCGGGTCGTCACATCCTCCCCAACTTAAACCAGTGCTCGTCCTCGAGCGTACCCAGAGTTGTCCTAGAAGCCAACCAATAGCTGAATAACCTTACCAAGCATATACCCGGGGGTGATCCCGCGTCACCCTATCTCATATAGGTCCGATAGCACAACATAGCTGAAATTACCCAATCCAGTCTAGCCCATAAATCATAGAACTACCTTTTCACTTCTCAAACCATCAATACGATCAAAACCTCACACCTATACTTTGAATAATCCCGAACAAGCTGTAATAACCCATACCTGCAACCTCAGGTGAAATCATATGA
>NW_017697663.1:0-2914 GCF_001879085.1 Nicotiana attenuata | reverse complement strand
AAATGCGGAAAATTCAACATAAGCCTCTACCCAAGACTGGTGTCACAATACTCACGAACTACTAAGAATACTAAATACAATCGTCTGAAAGAGAACATAAATTGTTTGTCTCGAATACAATGAGATAACAGACTAAAATAAAGGATAGAGGAGACGACGGGCCTGCGGACGCCTGCAGGGCTACCTCGATGTCTCGCTGGACTAAAGGCCTGCTCCCACACTACTGCTGGTGCTGCTGTCCGAAACCTGGATCTGTGCAAAATAGCACAGAGTGTAGCATCAGCACAACCGACCCCATGTGCTGGTAAGTGCCTAGCCTAACCCCGGCGAAGTAGTGACGAGGCTAGATCGGACTACCACATAAACCTGTGCAGTTATATATATATATACAGCGGAATCGAAATACAGAGACAAGAAATCAATATGGGAAGGGGGGAGCATGCTAAGGGGAAATAACAATTTCAAGTAAAAGTCGTCCAGCAACGAAGGAATTAACACAACTCAGACATTAATAAAGAGACAGAAAGCAACAAGTGCACGGCATCACCCTTCGTGCTTTTACTCTCATCCTCACCAAGCAATGATATAATAAAATGTGCACGGCATCACCCTTCGTGCTTTTACTCTCTTTCCTCACATATAATCAATAGAATAGGCATGAAATGGTACATCGTGCGGCACGGCATCACCCTTCGTGCTTTACTCTCTTTCCTTACCATAAGCAAACAATACACGGCATCACCCTCCGTGTTTTACACTCTTTCCTCACAATAAACAAACAATGCACGGCATCACCCTTCGTGCTTTAACACTCTTCCTCACCCAAACAACAATCACAAACAAGGGGGCAAGGGAATGAACAAAATAATAAAAGAAATCCCAGCAAGGGAACACAATTAAACACTTAAATCCCGGCAAGGGTACAACATCAATAATCTCAACGTCCCGGCAAGGGAAAATAATCAATAAACAACAATATCCCGACAAGGGAACAATCTAAATATTCTTCCTCTTCATTTCACTTTTATTTCATATCTCACTTTACCACTTGAGCCAATGCTCCAAAGGGTTCAACCATTTCATAGATATTCACAATTGAAATATAACTTGAGCCAATGCTCCTCGTCGTTCATAGGTCACAATTTCCTTTCACAAGCTTTTCACAACAAATAGGAATTATCACTAAGGCGAGGGAAATACAACGAAATTAAGATATTCACAATTTAAAGACCCACGGTTATGCTAGACACCAACGTATAGATACTCGTCAACATGCCTATACGTCGTACTCAACAAGAAGCAATTAGAAAATAAGACTCAATTCCTAGTCCCTCAAGCTAGGGGTAAACCAAACACTTACCTCAACTTCCACGGCCAAATCAATCCACAACAACAGCTTTCCCTCTCGAATTCGGCTCCAACTCAATCAAATCTAGACAATAATGACTTCATAATATCAATATATGCTAAACAAATCAAACCCAATGCCTAATTATAGATTTCCAAGCTTTCTTCCCAAAATCCCAAAATTTGACCCCGGGCCCGCTTGGTCAAAACACGAGGTTCGGACCAAGTTCGTTTCCCCCATTCACCCACGAGCCCGAATATATAATTTATTTTCAAATTCGACCCAAAACGAGGTCTAAATCAAGAAAATTCAAAAAGCCCTAGCTCTACCCATTTCCCCCAATTTCTACCCTAAATTACATGTTTTAGGCTTAGGAATTCAATAGATATTGATGGAAAATAAAGAAAACGAGTTGAAATTTACTAACCCAAGAAATGTTGGTGAAGGAGAGCTTCAATGGATGCCTAAGGACCTTGGAGAAGAAGTAGTTCGTGAGTGTTTATGAAAATCCCGTAACTACACTGTTCTGGAAATTAAAAATATAACTGGGCAAAATTACCCTACGCGTTCGCGGAAGGAAGGTCGCGTTCGCGAAGGGTAAACTTGGCAGACCATCGCGTTCACGATGGGAAGAGTGCGAACGTGAAGAGGAAAGGCTGGGGGGGTCCAGGACTTGGTCTACGCAAACGCGTGGATACTGATGCGAACGCGATGAAGGGATTTACAAGGCTACGCGAACGGGAAGGTATTAGTGGGAAAGCGAAGAGGAAAATTAGGCTGAGTCCCCCAGGGCCAGATAACTCTATGCAAACGCGAGATCAAGGGTGCGAACGCGATGAAGGAAAAGTCTCAAGCTTCGCGAACGCGGAGGAGGCGTTGCGAACGCGATGAAGGAATTGTCTGCAACAGCTGAAGCCCATTTTCTGCAATTTTTCTAAGTTCGAAACCACTCCGAAACACCTCCGAAACACTCCCGAGCCCTTGGGGCTCCTAACCAAACACATACACTAACTCAACAACATCCTACGAACTTAACCGTGCGATCAAATCGCCAAAATAACATCAAAAACAATGAATCAAACCTCAAAATCACTAGTTTTTCTTCAAACTTCATAAACTTGCAAATTTAGAGTTTTAAGTCCGAAACACGTCAAACGACGTCCGATTTCAATCAGACTTCACAGAAATATCTTAAACTACATATATTTTTTTTTTAAATCCACTAGGCAGAACCTAGGGCTAGTTTTTATTTATATATAAATAAGAAAAACATAAAGTGTTCTGATGTTCTATGAAATGTACTGAGTAAACTTTGTAAATTACATATGTCCTATTACCAAAATTGAGTATAATACTCAAATTTGATATCACAAATGTACTACTAAAAATTGTATAAAAACTAGCCCATATAAAATAGGATGTCCGTATCTCATAATAAGCCTAATCCATGTATGTGAATTTGAATTTCGCTTCTACTGGCCCAAGAAAAGCCCAAAATCAGCTCTATATGTGAAATTGCATAAATAGCCACAGTTCGCCCAAATAAACTCCCAGGTCCTCAAAATT
>NW_017697662.1:0-2914 GCF_001879085.1 Nicotiana attenuata | reverse complement strand
TGTAGTATGAGTACAACCGATCCCATGTACTCTGTAAGAGCCGAGGCTAACCTCAAGGAAGTATTGACGAGGCTAAAGCGGTCCACTTACAATAACCTGTACGCAATAATAATAATAACAACAGAAAAGGAAGGACAAAAAATGGAGCAAAGAAATTAATTCGTGAAAATGAACTAAACCTCACTATTAGAGAGCCCAAGATAACAAGTCTCGTAATTTCATATAAAAATGCCGAAGCCAACACAACAATAACAACAAGTACAACACATACAATCCGTTGCAACGCGCAACCCGATCACACTGTAACATCCTTTATCAGTATCAAGTACCACATATACAATCCGTTGCGGCACGTAATCCGATCCCACCATATCATCATTTATCAACATCAAGTACCACATATACAATCTGTTGTGGCACGCAACCCGATCTGTAACGACCCGGTCGGTCATTTTTGGAATTTATGCCCCGATCCCCCATTAACTGCTTTCCCTAAGTTCATTTCTGCCATTTTGGTTTGCCAGGACGTTCGGTATTAGGATTCGGAGTGTTTTGGGACACTTAGTCCCTAAATGAGAGTTTAAGAGTTGAAAAATGGTCCGCATTTGGAACAGTGTGAAGACGACCTCGGAATGGAAATCCGATGGTTCCGTTAGCTCCGTTAGGTGATTTCGGGGTTGGGAGCGTGTTCGGAATGTTATTTGGAGGTCCGTAGCTCATTTAGGCTTGAAATGCCGAAGTTTGGATTTTTGAAGTTTCCGGTCCGATAGTGAGTTTTTGATCCGAGGGTTGGATTTGAATTCCGGAAGTTGCTGTAGCTCCGTCATGTCATTTGGGATGTGTGTGCAAAATTTCAGGTCATTCGGACGAGGTTTGGTTAGGTTTTTGATCGAAAGCGTATTTGGTTAGAATTTGAAGTTCTTAGGCTTGAATCCTTGATTTAATCGGGTTTCCGGTGTTGTTTGAGGTGTTTTGAGGATTGGTGCAAGTTCGAATAAGGTATTAGGTGGTATTGGTGCTTTTGGTTGAGGCCCCGGGGGCCTCGGGATGATTTCGGGTGGTTAACGGGGAAATTTTCTAAGTTGTTGCAGCTGGTATGTTTCCCTTCTGGTATTTTCGCTTCTGCGGTCCGCAGAAGCGGAGCAGCAGAAGCGGCTTCCTTATCGCAGAAGCGATTTTTGGCTTCCCCTCAGAGACCGCAGATTCGGTCATCTTTTCGCAAAAGCGGAACCGCTGGAGTGGTCATGTGTCCGCAAATGCGGAATTTCCCCCTTTAATGAGAAACCGCAGAAGCGGTTATTTTGCCTCTTAAGCGGGACCGCAGAAGCGGTCCCTTGTCCGCAGAAGAGGAAATGTCTTGGCAGAAATAGGAAATTTCGAGGGTTTAATTTCATAAGTTTGAAAATCAATTTTGAGCTCGGGCAAGGGCGATTCTGAGAGGATTTTGGAGAGGAGATTATTGGGCAACATTTCTATGATCCTTTCTAATTATATTCTATCATTTAGTAGTTAAATCCACCTTTTAAATTCGAATTAAGGAGCAAAAATGGAAGAATTTGGGGGAAAGTTCATTGACTAAACTATTGGGTTTTGAGGGAGCATTCGACATCCGATTTCTGAGAGTTTTATATGGTTAGACTCCTGAGAGTACGAGGTTTCTGAAAATTTGAAAATTATTTCACCTATTTTCGCGCCTTAGCTTTAATTTCAATAGTGGAATCAGTTGTTTGCAATATTATTTACGATTTGTAATTTAATTGAATAGATTTGGGCCATTTGGAGTCGGATACTCGTGGCAAGGGCATCGTTCCCTAGTTGACTTCGCACTGGTTCGAGGTAAGTGGCTTGTCTAACCTTGTGTGGGGGACTTCGTCCCTTAGGATGTGATAATTGGTAATTGAATGCCTTGTACGTGAGATGACGAGCGCGTACTTGAGCAAATTGTTGAAACCCGGATTTTTACTTAAATACTTGATTTGGATTCTCTTTCATATTTGCCTTACTTTACTTGCTTTTATAGCCTGTGCTAGCGTAGAAGAGCATGTTTAATTGATCCAAGCTGCCTATTTGTTTAAATTGTCTTAACTGTGATTACGTGGAGCATGTTAGGCCAGTATTATTTGATGCCTTGTATTGTTGTACTTAAATTTCTGAATAATTCGTTGATGTTGGTTGCGCATTTATATTGGGACTACGGATGCGGATTCCGGGAGTTCCCCCTTGATTGTTTACTTTGGGACTACGGGTTTGATTCCCGGGAGATCCCCCTATACTTCTATTTTGGGACTACGGGACGGTATCCCGGGAGATTCCCCTGCACTTTTATTTTGGGACTACGGGACGGTATCCCGGGAGATCCCCCTGCACACTGATGATTGGATTACGGGACGGTATCCCGGGAGATCTTTTGATATCGATATGAGATTTGGACTACGGGATGGTATCCCGGAAGTTCCATTGGACAGTTGAAAAAAGGGCTACAGGACGGTATCCTGGGAGACCCCCGTCGGTATTCTTGTAATTTTGCTGTATTTACTCTGTGTTCCTGTTATGTCTTGCAGTTCTATATTTCATTGATCTGTCTTATCACATCGCTGTGTTCATTAGTTTTCTTCAGATTTCGATACTATTAATATCTCGCTATTTTATTGTTTCTATCTCAGTAGGGCCCTGACCTTTTCCTCGTCACTACCCCACCGAGGTTAGGCTTGGCACTTACTGAGTACCGCTGTGGTGTACTCACGCCTCTTCTGCGCATGTTTTTCATGTGCAGATCCAGGTGTTTCTGAGCAGGCGTACCGCCAGTAGCTGTCAGGGAGCGTATTGGGGACTTGAGGTATACATCTGCTACGTCCGCAGATCCGCAAAGTCTCCTTCTCATTTTATCCATAGTTGTTAGATGTTATTTCGAACC
>NW_017697661.1:0-2915 GCF_001879085.1 Nicotiana attenuata | reverse complement strand
TACCAAATTCACACCCCATAGTCCCCTCATCCTCCTCTTCACGAGCCCCTAGCTGGATTCCTTCGAATATCATTAGAGCCGCTCGAATTTTAAATCAAAGGAGCGGTTGAACCCTAGAGGTTCAAATCGCTCGATTTTTGTCCAAGCTCTTGAGTCTGGTTTTGGATTTGAGCCTCGAAACAATGTTTTCGTTGTTCTTTGTGAAGAACAAAGGGTTAACATTGTTCCGAGGCCCGAATCGAAGTCCAGTTGTCGTTCAAATCTTACATAGGTGAGTTCTCCTTTTCTTTCTCTTGCTATTTGAATTCATTGATTTTTAAGAATAGTTTTTCTGAGTAATCCATGCTTTATTTGTATTATTTTGGCAGTGATTATCGTTCTAAGTTTTGATTTAGTTTTTTTAGGATTATGATTACATTGATTGTTTGTTTGATTTGAATTCCATGATTGGTGATTGTTTTGCCTTACATCTTGATTGATTTTGTTCATCTCCTTAGATACAAGTAGTTTCATGCCTTCTTTACATTTTGATTTTTGTTCGGTGTAATTTCATGGTTGAGTTGTTGAATCGTTTAGTGAACAAAATTAGTTTTAGGATTAACAGTGTTAGTTAGAAGTAATTCCCATTTTGTTTAGTAGGTTGACTAGTTCCAATTGTTAGGTTTTCTTTTGTAATTAGGATTTCTATTAGTTGTTTGGATATAGCTGAAATTTCCAGCATTGGCATGTTTGACCATGGTCAATTGGGACCAAGTAAAAGGGGCTGGGGTCGATTAGTATAGGTTGGTAATTTCCGAATTCAAATTAAGGGTAATATAGGTAATTCAAAGTAGGGAATCCTGCCAATAACTGATTTGGAAGCCCCTAGAACATTCTAGATGGGGTTCCAATTAGAGTTTTAGGAACTTAGTGGTGTGACTTGGGCAACAAGCCAAAATTTTAGGGACTAAATAGTTAAAAATCTAAAAATAAAAGAGGGACTAAAGGTAAAATAGAAATCTGAGGGTTGCCCTTAGTTTTTGCCTATAAAAGGCAGTCTTTATTGCCGTGCACAGTAAGTTTTGGCATCTGGAAAAAAAATCCCCAAAAGTTTCCACAAAGTTTGGAGCAATCTGAAAATTCCCCCCAAAAAAAGTGTTCTACAAGTCTTTACAGATTTGAAATTTGAAATTCAAAATTCTCTCAAATCCTAGAGAGGGAAAAATCTGAAGAAGTTCAAATGAAAAACTACTGAAAACTCCAATAATTCTGTAGGAATAGATAGTCTAGATACGAATAATTAGATCCTAAACCCAAAATCCTGAAAATCAATACAAAAAAACAGTGTGAAAGCTTTTCCAGTCTGTTTCGTTCAACCCTATTGGTTTTCAAGTTGATTTTCAAATCCAGCTGGTATATTTGATTGTTCGAAGCTCTTTTGGAAGTCGATTGCATCTTATTCTTCCACCTTGGATTTCTGGTTGTTTTTGTGAGATGTGTTGTTGTTGTTCTCGATGCTGATCGTTGCTTACTGCTGCTGATTTCTCTCTTTTCTTACATTTTATCCTACTTCCAGGTACATGCTTTGAGACTGATCTGATGTAACTTCTCCAGTTGAAATTGAAATGCAATTGATGCCTGATCTCTGTTGTAGATTTTACTGCTTTAATAGTCCATTATACTGCGAGTAGTTCTAGGATTTGGTTGGTGTATTCATTGCCATTAAACTGTTTGTAATGGACTGTTTGGACTGTTAGACTAGTGATTATTCATTAGCCTTAGTATTGTTTAGTTTTGTTTTTGTGTAGTTTAACTCTTAAAATTAGAAGAATAGCTGGAACAGGAAACTGATTTTGAGATCTATGATCTTCATTTGTATTAATACCTGGAAATTCAAATAATTGTGAGTAGTTAGCAGAAATATCGGCTATAGTGTTGGTAGATTCAGATCTCATAGAAAGTTACTGATTGGAACTTGATTTTAAATGGATTACATGCTCCTACTAGTGTAAGATCAGGCGTTCTTTGGTTTTTAAATGCACGAGATAGTTCAGTTGTGGATATAAGTCACGCATGAAAATCCATGGGATGTATTGATCGAAACTGATGTGTGTATGTGGCGTTTCTGATTTCAAATTCAATACGTTTGGCTAATTGTATACCAATGAGTTGAATATTCATATCATGATTGGATTCAAGGTTAAAGCTCAGGATCGTTTAATTGTGCGCAAATCACTAAGACCAGTTTGTAAATTAAAATCAGTAGTCTGAAACAAACAAAAATCAGCCTTGAATGTGGGCCAAAACTGGTAGCCCCTTACTTATATGGGATCTGGGCCTGAATTTGTTTGCCCAAGGGCCCAATGCAAGACAGCTCCTCACAAAGCTGACAGTATTTTCCCCATTCTGGGCTAATCTTTAAGGCCCAAAGTGCTGAGGTTTTGAATTGTATGAAAGTCATGGACCCGAAATATAGTAGTTCTTAAACAATACTAATTAATTAGGCCCTTTTAGAGACAATCCCTTAATAGAGAACCGTAGCCTCTTTTAGGATAGCCTTAAATAAAAATGAGGTACGCCGCACCAAATAAAAATACATGAATCGCGTGGCCCTCTTCAAATACTCACATAAAAATATTTTAGACCTCGGGACGTGCCATTTAGCGATGTTCATGGCCTCCCGCAAAGTTAATAATACGCTAGTTGCTTTAGGCCCGGCATTTAATAATATTGCCTTCCTAAACCCCGGTGCACATTTATGTGACCCAAATCCAAATCTCAACGAAGTTGAAACGTGTCAAAAACCACGGGTGCATTTATGTGACGTGGTTTGAGACGTGTTTTCACGACGTTGCAATTCTCTTTAGAAAAAAAATAATAATAAAAGCGGTTCAAAAGCACATATATTAAAACATGTACTAAAATCAAATAAATAA
>NW_017697660.1:0-2916 GCF_001879085.1 Nicotiana attenuata | reverse complement strand
TTTTGGATTAAATGATGAAGAACTGTCTGGTTTTCGCATGGATTTTTGCAAGTGTTATTTAGTTTTAATATTCAGCCATGATACTCATTTAGATAATTACCTGTTTGTATTAATTTGGACTATAGATACAGTTCGTCAGCTGTAGCTTCAACCAGTTCAGTTTTGGTTCTTCTGTTGATTTGAGGTTTAAAATAGACTAAATGTTGATTAGAAGTGAAGTTTTAAAACATGAATTTGTGTATTTACACTGCTGTGAAACCAAATAGCTCCTGTTATTATGAATACTAGGTTCGAACTTCAGATTCAGTAGGGATTCTCGCTTTAATTTTTGTATGTGATGTTCCATTTTAAATTTTGACTACTTTAGTTCAATCATTGACTTCTCTGCATGTTTTGTAGAAACTCATTAGCCTAAACGTGATTAGAACCTAAGAATTTGGAACCAAATTAGCAATAGATCTACAGTCTTTCTTTTGATGGGTTTAATATTAAAATAAGACCAGTTGCTTTAAGAGCCCAATTGTTTGTTATATCCAGGCCAGTAGGCCCAGTTTTTTTAATTAAATATGATAGGGCTGCTTGGGCCTGTTAGTAGATTAAGGTCGAATTAGTTTGGGCCTTGCCTCTACCGGCGCATGGCCTAGTCCCAGTTCTGGACTGTATTTTCATTTGGGCTCGTGCAGAGGCCCACGTTTTGGGTAGCCTTTCATAAAAATTGAAGCTGTTTGTTCAAATCTCTGAACTTGAAGCCTAATTTTTGACTACCCTCAGTAATGGTATACTAACATTGCTAATTAGCTAAGGCCCTTTTAGAGACGGTACTTAATAGAAAATCATAGTTCTTTTAGGTTGGCCTTAAAATAAAATCGAGGTGCGCCGTGCCAAGCAAAATTCATAAATTGCGTGGCCCTCTTTAATTACTTCTCTAAAAATTAGAAATCGGGTATGCCATTTAGCAAATTTCATGGCTTCCCACAAAGTAAATGATACGCTAGTTGCTTTAGGTCCGGCATTTAATAATATTACCTTCTTAAACTCGGGTGCACATTTATGTGACCCAAATCCAAATCCCAATGAAGTTGAAATGTGTCAAAAACCACGGGTGCATTTATGTGACGTGGTTTGAGACGTGTTTTCACGACGTTGCAATTCTCTTTAAAAATAATAATAAAAGCGGTTTAAAGTTAAAAGCACATAGGTTAAAACATGTTCTAAAATCGAATAAATAAGCCAAATATGACAGTTGAGCGACCGTGCTAGAACCACGGAACCCGGGAATGCCTAACACCTTCTCCCGGGTTAACAGAGTTCCTTACTCGGATTTCTGATTCGCGAACAGTTAAACATAGTCATTCTTTCCTCGATTCGGGATTCTAAACCGGTGACTTGGGACACCATAAATCTCCCAAGTGGCGACTCTGAATCTCTTAATAAATGAATCCCGTTTCGATTGTCCTTTAATTGGAAAAACTCCTCTATGCCCTTGCGGGTGTAGGTAAAAAAGGAGGTGTGACAGCTCTGGCGACTCTGCTGGGGATCGAACCCAGAATCTCTGGTTCAGGGTTCGAGAATTCGAGCTTGGAATAATTGTTGTATTTGGCTTTGTTTATTATCTGATTTTATTACATGTTTGGGACTAATGTGCAAAATGTTGCTTTTTACCGCTTTGATATTATTTGAATTGTATTGTTACGAAACCCTTCTCTTCTCATCTCCGGGGATGTGCTCACTGGTAGCTCCCTATTCTGTTAGTGTCATACCTTAAAGTAAGAAAGAGGCCGGACAAGTTACTAAGCCGGATGGCCTTTTGGTTCCCGGTACGTAGCCCCCTTCTTGACTCGAGTTGTCCGCTCAGGTACACAGTCTAGAACGTATACCTAGGTTTTGAACCTAGAATAACTTGACTTCATGCCGGATCCCTAGTAGGAACGCTTATTTGCATCACGTGCATATGACTTAGGGGACTCAACACAGGGGTTGGGTCCGTCTAGGACAGGCAACCTGAAATGAAAAAGACCATCCTGATGCATCTTATGTGTTGCGTGTACATTTATTTGTCTCGGACTCGCATGCTGACCGACTTTTGAATATTTGGAACAATTGAAAAAGAGAGAAATAGCAGTGTAGAGAGTTAATTACCTATTTTAGAAAAACCAATGTCCAAATAGTGCAGAAACTCTGCCGAATTTTTGAGAAAAATGAAAGAAAAAAGAAAAGTGTTTTTATTTTTAAAATAGTTTGTTTATTTGCCAATGGAAAAGAAAAACAAAAAGAGTTTATTTTCAAAATAGTTTGAGTCTTGTTTTCAGAAATAGTGTATTTGCCAACGGAGAAGAGTCCTGTTTTCAAAAATAGTTAGTTTTATTTGCCCGAACTATGCCAGTTTGATTCTCACAGGGTGTGAGATACGTAGGCAACCCCCATCGGGTCCAACTTCCCTTTTGCAAAAGTAGCCAAAAAATAACAAAAGTTTTAGTTTTGTCATGAATAAGTCAGGTGAGGCCATTCTTGTCTAAAACAAGCCGCATGTCCCTAAAAGGGCACCGGAAGGCTGTTTCTGCGAGAACAGCCACCTTGGGTCATTTTCAACGGTTAGCGGGCATAGCCTTAAAATTTTCTTCTCGAAGTGCTAGAAGGTCGTATCCGCAAAACCGGCTGTCTGTTTTAAATTGGAAATTTGAACAAAAAATAGTGTCATTTTTCCCTTTTAGGTCAAAATAAGTGATTAAATCACCTTAATAAATGTGCAGGATGAGCACGATTCAAAATGAACCTTTCTCAATCATGCATAAAATCCCTTTGGAGTTGCGTCTGTGGTGGAACGATCTAGGAGGAGAAGGGCAAGATGAAGTCAAAAAATATTTGAAAGGGCTTACCGGTTTGTTGGAGATTGTGCCTCGGGGAGACATCATAAGA
>NW_017697659.1:0-2916 GCF_001879085.1 Nicotiana attenuata | reverse complement strand
AACTGAAAAAAGTTTATAGTCAGGCCTTGTAGTATTGGCAGATACATTAGTGCACCAATTGCACTAAGATATGGTACTTCAGGACCAAGTAGCTCTTCATTCTCTTCTTGAGGTCGGAATGGATCCTTGTTCACATCAAGTGATCGAACAACCATCGGAGTACTTAATGGATGTGCTCCATCCATGTAAAACCGTTTCAATACCTTTTCTATGTAGGTAGATTGATGAACAAAAATTCCGTTTGCCAAATGTTCAATTTGCAAACCAAGACATAATTTTGTCTTTCCGAGATCTTTCATCTCGAATTCCTTCTTTAAATAATCAATTGCCTTTTGGAGTTCTATAGGAGTTCCAATAAGGTTTATGTCATCAACATATACGGCAAGTACAACAAATTCCGATGTTGTTTTCTTTATAAAAACACATGGGCAAATGGCATCATTTATATAGCCTTCCTTTAATAAATACTCACTAAGACGATTATACCACATTCATCCTGATTGCTTTAGACCATACAAAGATCTTTGCAATTTGATTGAAAACATTTCCCGAGACTTTGAATTATGTGCATTTGGCATTTTAAATCCATCGGGAATTTTCATGTATATCTCATTATCAAGTGAGCCATAAAGGTAGGCGGTAACCACATCCATTAAATGCATGTCAAGCTTTTCATGGACAGCAAAACTAATGAGATAACGGAAAGTTATAGCATCCATAACGGGTGAATATGTCTCTTCATAATCGACACCAGGCCTTTGTGAAAATCCTTGTGCAACAAGGCGTGCCTTATATCTTTGTACCTCGATTTTCTCATTTCTCTTGCTTACAAAGACCCATTTATAGCCAACAGGCTTAACACCATTAGGTGTTTGGACTACAGGCCCAAAAACTTCACGTTTTTACAAGTGAGTTCAACTCTGATTGGATTGCTTCTTGCCATTTTGGCCAATCAAGTCTTTGTCGACATTCTCCAACAGATTGAGGTTCAAGATCCTCACTTTCTTGCATAATGCTAGATGCAACATTATATGCAAAGACATAATCCACCACTATATCCACTCGATTCAAATTTGTCTCAATATCGATTGGATTTATTGATAGTTCCTTATTTTCTTGAGTCTCGGGCTCAGTGGATTCCTCATGAATCTCAAAATTTATTAAATCGTGGATTTCTTAATGAGATTCTTTCGTAGTGTCATTTTGATCATTTGTTTTCCTTTTTCTAGGATTTCGATCTTTGGAACCTAATGGTCTGCCACGTTTAAGGCGTGCTTTTGACTCATTAGCTATGACACTAGAAGATTGTCCAATAGGGACATCAATACGGATTGGAACATTCTCCGCAGGGATATGTGATTTTGTTATCCTTTTCATATCCGTAAATGCATCTGGCATTTGATATGCAATTCTCTGCAAATGAATAATCTTTTGCACCTCTTTTTCACAAATAGAGGCACGTGGATCAAGATGAGATAATGATGGATTTTTCAACAAAATTTCCCGTTTGGTTTCACCAACTTCTCCCCCTAATTTTGGGAAGAGTGTCTCATCGAATCGACAGTCTGCAAATTGTGCAGTAAACAAATCCCCCGTCAATGTTTCGAGGTAGCAAATAATGGAGGGCGATTCAAAACCAACATATATTCCTAACCTTCTTTGCGGACCCATTTTGGTGCAATATGGTGGTGCTACAGGCACATATACCGCGCATCCAAAAATTCTTAAATAGGATATATTAGGTTCATGACCCAAAACTAATTGCAACGGGGAATATTTATGATAATTTGTCGGTCTGAGACGAACTAGCATTGCTGCATGTAAAATGGCGTGACCCCAAACAGAAGTGGGCAGCCTGGTTTTCATGAGTAACGGTCTTGCTATCAATTGCAGACGTTTAATTAAAGACTCTGCAAGACCATTTTGAGTGTGAACATGAGCTACAGGATGTTCCACTTTTATCCCAATTGATAAGCAATAATCATTAAATGCTTGGGATGAAAACTCAGCAGCATTATCAAGTCTAATAGACTTAATTGGATTATCAGGAAATTGTGCCTGTAATCAAATTATTTGTGCCATTAATTTTGCAAACGCGAGGTTGCAAGATGACAATAGGCACACATGGGACCATCTAGAAGATGCGTCTATTAAGACCATAAAATATCTAAACGACCCACTAGGTGGGTGAATAGGTCCACAAATGTCCCCTTGTATACATTCCAAAAACGCAGGGGACTCAATTCCAACCTTTGTTGGTGATGGTCTAATAATTAACTTGCCTTGATAACAAGAAGTGCAAGAAAATTCATCATTTAAAAGAATCTTTAAATTCTTTAATGGATGCCCATTTGAGTTTTCTATAATTCGTCTCATCATAATTGATCCAGGGTGTCCCAATCGATCATGCAAAAGTACAAAAGTATTGGAATTGGTAACCTTTTGGTTTACAATAGAATGTGCCTCAATTGCACTAATTCTTGTCCAATACAGGCCACAAGACAAAGATGGGAACTTCTCAATAGCCCTTTTCTGGCCAGAGACATTTTTGGTAATGATGAGATATTCAAGATTATTCTCATCTATTGTCTCAATATGATATCCATTTCGACGGATATCTTTAAAACTCAACAAGTTCCTCTTGGACTTGGAGGAGAACATTGCATTCTCTATGATAAGTATTGTTCCCTTAGGCAGAGTTATAGTAGCTCTTCCAGAGCCTTCAATTAAACTACTACTACCCGAAATTGTAGTAACATCTGCCTTACACATACTTAAATGAGAGAAATATTTCTTCTCTTTGAATATTGTATGTGTCGTACATGAATCAATTAAACAAATATTTTTACAATTTAACTTTGATCCAAGTTTACCTGGAGAGATATCGACATTTGTTTGATCCATTGAATAAAGACT
>NW_017697658.1:0-2916 GCF_001879085.1 Nicotiana attenuata | reverse complement strand
GGTTTCAAACCCTCAGGCCATCATATACACCACTACTCACCTCTATCCGGCCGTAGAATGGTCCGCAATGCCTTTTCCTTTCGTATCGACCTCCTCGCGCGTCGAATCTAGTCAAAATCACAACGAATACATAAATATGGGTTAAAGAAACATAACCCAATCAAAAATACTCGAAAAGTCTAAAATTCACGAAGTTGGTAAAACCCGAGCCCCGGGCCTACTTCTCGAAAAATTTTGAAAATCACACCAACGGATTCCTCGTCTCGCCACAAGTCCGTGCATATAAAGTTTACCGAAAACGGAGCTCAAATGCCCTTTCAAAATCCGTTTTTATATCATAACTTTTCAAGCCCTAGCTTGACCCGTTTTTGATGAATTTCTCTACAATTTTACATGTAATTTCTACCATAGATTCGAATATTTAGGCCAAGGAACTTACCTCCAAGTGATTCTCAGTCAAAACCCTCGAATTTCCTTGTTCAAATCTCTTAAGAATGTCAACAATGGAGGAAAAATATGAAAGGGTCGCGGATGAAATATTATTTTAAAACCCTTCTGTCGCCCAGTCCAGTTTTCGCTTCTGCGGTCCCGCTTTCGCTTATGCGAGACCGCTTCTGCGGCCACATTTCCGCTTTTGCGATCTTCACTTAGAAACCCGGACTTCGCTTATGCGACGCGAAGTCCGCTTCTGCGGTTCCCTCAAAACCGCTTCTGCGGTACAGTGTCCGCTTATGCGGACCCGCTGGTGCGAGCCACCTTCCGCTTCTGCGAAATTTCCCTAGCCGGCCAACGACCGCTTCTGCGACCACGTACCCGCTTCTGCAGTACCGCTTCTGCGGTCCATTTCCGCAGAAGCGGAGACACCAGATGACAGCAAAAATCTGACCTGCAATACACCTCAAAACTCTCGTTTAACCGCCCGAATTCACCCCTCGGCCCTCGGGACCTCAACCAAATGCACAGATATGTTCTATTACTTCATTCAAACTTGCTCGTAACATAAAAACACTATCATAAACACCAAAATCATCGAATTACCACAGATTCAAGCCTAAGTTAAACTAAAACTTCCGAAACTTGCATTTTATCTAAAACCCGACCTAAACACCTCCGAATGATCTGAAACTTTGCACGCATATCAAAAATCACCTAACGGAGCTACTGCAACTCTCGGAATTCCATCCGACCCTCGGATCAAAATCTCACCTACCATCCGGAATTCGCCAAAATCCAACCTTAGCCAATTCAAGCCTAATTCTACACCGGACCTCCAAATCCAATTCCGATTGCGCTCCTAAGTCACAAATCATCTCCCAAAACTGGTCGAATCATCGGAAATCCATTCCAAGCCTTCTAACTCATAAGTCAACATTCGGTTGACTTTTCCAAACAATCCTTCTCATAAAGAGACTTATTGTCTCATTTCTAACCGAACTCTGTCCGAATTACTTCAAATTCTCTAAACACATATAATGAAACATATAGGAGCAATAAACGGGGAAACGGGGCGGTAACTCCCGTAACGACGGGTCGGGTCGTTACAATATTATCCCCACCTTATGAAATTCGGTCCCCGAATTTAACTCAAGCGCGTACCTGTAAACTGAAATAAATGATGATACTTCGCTTGCATATCTTTTTCTATTTCCCAAGTAGCTTCTTCAACGGTATGATTTCTCCATAAAACTTTATCGAATACAATTTCTTTTGACCGTAGCTTTCTTACTTGTCTATCAACAAGTGCCATCGGCTCCTCCTCGTAAGACAACTTCTCATCAAGTGATATAGCAGGTGCTTCAAGCACCTGAGATGAGTCTGATATATATTTCCTTAGCATTGAGACATGAAACACTGGATGAATAAAAGACAACTCAGGAGGAAGTGCCAAAAGATAAGCCACTGTTCCCACTCGGTCTAGTATCTCATACGGTCCTATAAACCTGGGGCTCAACTTGCCTCTTTTCCTAAACCGCATCACACCTTTCATATGGGAGACTCGTAGGAACACTTTGTCCCCAATCTCTGCCTAATTAATTGAACCTTGTCAATAGCTTCTTGTACTAAGTCAGGTCCCCATAAGTTAGTCTCACCAGCTTCAAACCATCGATATGAGAACAACATCTCTTACCATACAATGCCTCGTATGGTGCCATCTGAATGTTGGACT
This sequence comes from Nicotiana attenuata, assembly GCF_001879085.1. Classification (NCBI taxonomy): domain Eukaryota; kingdom Viridiplantae; phylum Streptophyta; class Magnoliopsida; order Solanales; family Solanaceae; genus Nicotiana; species Nicotiana attenuata. Next base: position 749 of record NW_017697658.1, on the reverse strand, counting down.
TTCAGTTATTATGGTAGGGAAATCCAGCTAAAGATACATAGGCATCCCAACAACCTCCGAACTCAAGAATACAATCTCTCAACATATCGACCAAGATCTGTATAGTGTATTTGGACTTTGCGTTTGTGGGTGATAAAACTAGTACTAAGATCTACTCGTGCGCCCAACGTCTCTTGAAAAGATTTCCAAATCGTGAAGTGAATTGTGATCATCTATCAGAGATGATGGACAATAGAGCTCTATTGAGTCAGAAATTTTTTTCATTCATGTATATATGTGCATATTTTCCTTACTATAAGAGTTTTGACTAGCAAGAAACGTGCCTACTATGTAAGCCAACCTCTAATGCTTTAGATAATTTAGACATATATGTATTGTAATTCTATTGCGTTTCTACTTCAGAATCTTCTCTTGTCGTAGTGGGCATATGAGTCGCAAGTGCTTGCCTTAACATGCCGACATGTCAAATAGTTAGAAACAAAGTTAACAAATTCCTTTTTTTTAAATTTCCTTTTTTTCTTTTCCAACCAATTCATTTTTTTTCTAGTCATATTGCATCTTATAGACTTGCAATATATAGTGTATCTAGAGTTGTGAGCTCCATCACAAATAACCTGTCTCAACCCATATATGTTTGCTACACATAATTGATTATCCAGTCAGAGAATAACATCATTATTAACAATTATACCCTCGCTTTTACTAGCTAAAAACTAATCTCGGCACTTGAACAATCGCTCATCCTTGTA
>NW_017697657.1:0-2916 GCF_001879085.1 Nicotiana attenuata | reverse complement strand
CTAACTTTTACATTTGAATTATAACCTTGAATCTTTGTATTGTCTTGATAGTTTAGTTATAAATTGAAATTTTAGGATATGATTTGAAATTTTAGGATATGAATTGAATCTTTAGGATATGACTTGAACCTTTAGGATATGAATTGAACCTTTAGGATATGAATTGGAATTTTAGTTTATGAATTGGAATTTTAGGATATGACTTGAAATTTTAGGTTATGAATTTAACCTTTAGGATATGACTTGAACCTTTAGGATATGAATTGAACCTTTAGGATATGAATTGGAATATTAGTTTATGAATTGGAATTTTAGATTATAAATTAAAATTTTAGGATATGACTTGAAATTTTAGGATATGAATTGAAATTTTAGGATATGACTTGAACCTTTAGGATATGACTAGAACCTTTAGGATATGAATTAGAATTTTAGTTTATGAATTGAAATTTTAGGATATGACTTGAAATTTTAGGATATGAATTGAACCTTTAGGATATGACTAGAACCTTTAGGATATGAATTGAACCTTTAGGATATGAATTGAAATTTTAGTTTATGAATTGGAATTTTAGGATATGACTTGAACCTTTAGGATATGACTTGAACCTTTAGGATATGAATTGGAATTTTAGTTTATGAATTGGAATTTTAGATTATAAATTAAAATTTTAGGATATGACTTGAAATTTTAGGATATGACTTGAACCTTTAGGATATGAATTGGAATTTTAGGATGTGACTTAAAATTTTAGGACATGAATTGAACCTTTAGGATATGACTTGAACCTTTAGTATATGAATTGAACCTTTAGGATATGAATTGGAATTTTAGGTTATGAACTGGAATTTTAGATTATAAAATTAAAATTTTAGGATATGACTTGAAATTTTAGGATATGAATTGAAATTTTAGGATATGAATTTAACCTTTAGGATATGACTAGAAGCTTTAGGATATGAATTGGAATTTTAGTTTATGAATTGGAATTATAGGATATGACATGAAATATTAGGATATGAATTGAACCTTTAGGATATGACTTGAACCTTTAGGATATGAATTGGAATTTTAGTTTATGAATGGATGGAATTTTAGATTATAAATTAAAATTTTAGGATATGACTTGAAATTTTAGGATATGAATTGAAATTTTAGGATATGACTTGAACCTTTAGGATATGAATTGAATCTTTAGGATATGAATTGGAATTTTAGTTTATGAATTAGAATTTTCGGATATGACTTGAAATTTTAGGATATGACTTGTAACTTTAGGATATGAATTGGAATTTTAGTTTATGAATTGGAATTTTAGATTATAAATTGAAATTTTAGGATATGACTTGAAATTTTAGGTATGAATTGAAATTTTAGATTATAAATTAAAATTTTAGGATATGAATTGAACCTTTAGGATATGACTAGAACCTTTAGGATATGAATTGGAATTTTAGTTTATGAATTGGAATTTTAGGATATGATTTGAAATTTAGGATATGAATTGGAATTTTAGGATATGACTAGAACCTTTAGGATATGACTTGAACCTTTAGGATATGAAGTTAACCTTTAGGATATGAATTGGAATTTTAGTTTATGAATTGGAATTTTAGGATATGACTTGAACCTATAGGATATGACTAGAACCTTTAGGATATGACTTGAACCTTTAGGATATGAATTAGAATTTTAGTTTATGAATTGGAATTTAAGGATATGACTTTAAATTTTAGGATATGAATTGGAATTTTAGGATATGACTAGAACCTTTAGTATATGACTTGACCCTTTAGGATATGAATTGAACCTTCAGGATATGAATTGGAATTTTAGTTTATGAATTGAAATTTTAGGATATGAATTGGAATTTTAGTTTATGAATTGGAATATTAGGATATGACTTGAAATTTTAGGATATGAATTGGAATTTTAGGATATGACTAGAACCTTTAGGATATGACTTGAACCTTTAGGATATGACTTGAAATTTTAGGATATGAATTGGAATTTTAGGATATGACTTGAACCTTTAGGATATGACTATAGAACCTTTAGGATATAACTTGAACCTTTAGGATATGAATTGGAATTTTAGTTTATGAATTGGAATTTTAGGATATGACTTGAAATTTTAGTTTATGAATTGGAATTTTAGGATATGACTTGAACCTTTAGGATATGACTTGGACCTTTAGGATATGAATTGAATTTTAGTTTATGAATTGGAATTTTAGGATATGACTTGAAATTTTAGGATATGAATTGGAATTTTAGGATATGACTTGAACCTTTAGGATATGACTAGAACCTTTAGGATATGACTTGAAATTTTAGGATATGAATTGGAATTTTATGATATGACTTGAACCTTTAGGATATGACTAGAACCTTTAGGATATGACTTGAACCTTTAGGATATGAATTGGAATTTTAGTTTATGAATTGGAATTTTAGGATTATAAATTGAATTTTTTGGATATGAGTTGAACCTTTAGGATATGAATTAAAATTTTAGGATATGACTTGAACCTTTAGGATATGACTTGAACCTTTAGGATATGAATTGGAATTTTAGTTTATGAATTGGAATTTTAGGATATGACTTGAAATTTTAGGATATGAATTGGAATTTTATGATATGACTTGAACCTTTAGGATATGACTAGAACCTTTAGGATATGACTTGAACCTTTAGGATATGAATTGGTTTAGATTATGAATTGGAATTTTAGTTTATGAATTGGAATTTTAGAATATGACTTGAACCTTTAGGATATGACTAGAACCTTTAGGATATGACTTGAACCTTTAGGATATGAAATTGAATTTTAGTTTATGAATTGGAATTTTAGGATATGAATTGGAATTTTAGTTTATGAATTGGAATTTTAGGATATGACTTGAACCTTTAG
>NW_017697656.1:0-2916 GCF_001879085.1 Nicotiana attenuata | reverse complement strand
TGATCTTCCAGAACTACGCAAAGATCTGATTCATGCGGGGTCATGATACATAGGCAACCTACGTAGGGTTCGATCGAATCGTTTTTTTTATTTATTAAAAGAAAAAAAAAGAGGAAAAATGGGAAAAAGAGAAAAGGAAAGGAAAAATAGGCAGAATTGTGGGATGTGAGAAATGAGAAGGAAGAAAAAGAGTGATAATTAGAAAGAAAAAGAAAGAAAATGAGCAAGCTAAGAAATGTGAGGGAAGAAAAAGAGAGGTTGACATAAACAATTGGGATGATGCCAACTGACCTTTATACCCTCGAAGTCATTTTAGAACCGATAGCTGTGGCTAGGTGCATTGCACGTAAAGTGAAATTATCTTACGTTAAATGCCCTAATGCTAACGTGATGACTTCATTTTGTTGTGATCATATCAGAAAGGTGGTTGGTTTGTGGTTTTAAAGTGGTAACTCTTCTCTACAACACAAAGGCAAAAGACAATGGCAGAGAACAACAAAACTGAGTGGGTTGATACCAATGCACGAAATCAGCTGATTGAACAGGACAACGGGTTGGTAAGAAGAGGTAAAAATGTTGAGACAACACGTGGCAGACATGTATCGGGCATGGATGACTGGGAAAGCACCACCCCCGCCACCCAGCAGTTTCCTAGATGTTGCCCTTACCCAAACTCCCAACACAATACCAGATGATCCTCAATATTCTCCAGACACACCCGCTTATCACACTCGTCCCAACTACCCTAGTAGCTCCAACGCTCATCCCTCAGTTACTACTACCCAAAATTGCCCTCCTGTTATATGCCGAGATGGGCTCGATGGTAGCCCTGAAAGGTTAAAAGCATAGAACTGTCCTTAAGGGACAAGCGAAGAGTGGGAGGCCAGGGTAGCATGACTTGCAAAGAACTGATTGTGCCACATGACACCCGCCTGCCCGCAGGATTCAAAGTACCAAACTTCAACTTGTATGATGGGCGTGGAGACCCGGTAGCCCACCTGAGGGTCTATTGCAACGAAATGAGGATTGTCGGAGAAAAAGATGACGTGATGATGGCGTATTTCAGTAAAAGCCTAACTGGGGCAGCTTTGGACTGGCATGGTCGTCAAAATGAAGATGGGTGGCTTACATTGGGTGACATGGCTCGAGACTTTGTCCGATACTTTCAATGCAAATCAAGCGTTACCCAAGACCGCACCTTGCTATCTAAGATGGAAAAGAGGCCGGAGGAAAGCTTTAATGAGTTTGGGCTCAGATGGAGGGGGCAAGTTGCTCGAGTCAGTCCCCCGATCAGCAAAGAAGAAATGGATAAGCTTTTTCTACAGGCCCGGGGACCTGCCTACTACAGTCATTTGATCCCGGCCTTGGGTAAGCCTTTCAATGATGTATCAAAAATGGGGGAGCTAGTGGAAGAAGGAATCAAGTCAGGCAAAATCGTGAGTCGTTCGGAAGCCAGGCAGAACGTACCAGTAAGCTTGGTTGGAAGAAAGAGGAACAGAAAAGATGATCCGATAGGTTTTCCTGATCAAGACTTCCGGCCTCGACATCGTCCCCGTGGTTATCCTTGTGCATTAGATGGCCCTCCCCGATGCTACCTCTCTCCACAGAAATCCCAAAATCGCACATCACAGTACCCAGCTCAAAATAATGCCCATCTACCCCCTTGAGCTTCCCAACAACACCCCAAATCAGGTTTTCGGCCCAATCCGGCATTTAAGAATGAGAGGTTACGAAAGAAGAAAGCCTTCACTCCGTTGGGAGAATCATATGCCAGTCTGTTTCAGCGGTTAAGGACATTGGACATGTTGCAGCCGATTCAGATAAAAATGCCGAATCCTCCTCCAAAGAAGTTCGACCCTTCTCAACAGTGCGCATACTGCTCAGGTGCCCTGGGGCACGACATAGAGAAATGTTGGAATCTGAAGAATGCAATTCAAAAGCTTATTGATGCATGCGACATCGTCGTGCAAAATCCAGATGCAACAAACACTGGCCAAAATCCATCTCCTGTGCACAATGAGACGCATATGGTGGGTATGATTGATTGTGAGAATGAGCCGGCAGAAGAAACCCAGAAGCAATTTGCTCAGAACAACGTGATGAAATCTTGTGAAAATTCCAGCAATCTTGGTGTGAAATTCAGTGGCTAAGACGTCGTACTTGGTAATTGGGAAGACGCTCCATCTCTTGGAGTTTTGGTGGTTTATTTTGTTGTCATTTCTGTTGTCCGGGTTATTTTAGGGTTGTAATCCGGATATTGTCTTGTGACTCAAACCCTTCTATCCTTTCATTTTGTCTTGTTTGTCTCGTCGTAGTAGCTTGCGTAGTGCTGTTTAGGTTTGTTCAAGGGTTGTAACTCTAGTCTAGTTTGCTTGTTTCGTTGTTTAAACCCTTCCATCGTCAGTCTAATGTGATTCTCTATTTCCCGCCATTTCTAGTCATTTTATCTGGTTCCTTTCTCCTTTTGCAATTCTTTTCATGCTGGCTCTGGTGACATGACATGCACGCATAATTCTCAGCCCGGTTTTAAAAGTCAGCAATAAAACAATGTTGAAGATGTAAGGACAGTCGAGGGATTTTGAAATCTCTTCGAGCCCAAATTGTGTGAAACTGGGTCAGACGGAACATAAAGAAATACTGTTGAAATGCATCATGCCACATCGGTTTGAGACCAAAGGCAAGTTTGCCCCGAGTCTACAGGGGCCGCTCGTGGTACCGAGACTGTTGTCCAAATGGTGCTGGGTAATTGACAAATGCAGAAGGCAAATGTGTGGATATGGTTAGTAATTCTGGTGCAATCAAAAAAATGTTACCTATGTTTTCCTCAGTTTGTTAATTGCGTATTTGTACTTGGCATGTTTTGGAGGTTGAAATGACGAAGGCATTTTGTTCTGCTATCCTAAACACTTTATCCTT
>NW_017697655.1:0-2917 GCF_001879085.1 Nicotiana attenuata | reverse complement strand
TCCACAAGTGGATATGTATTCACTATTGGTGGAGGAGCGGTATCTTGGAAGTCATCCAAACAAATTTTGTATTGCCCGCTCTACAATGGAGGCTGAGTTCATAGCCTTGGATAAAGCCGGTGAAGAAGCTGAATGGCTCCGAAATTTCTTGGAAGATATTCCATTTTGGCCCAAACCGTTGGCACCAATATGCATACATTGTGATAGTCAAGCGGCAATTGGAAGGGCTGGGAGCGTTATGTATAACGGTAAGTTTCTCCATATACGACGAAGACATAAAACCGTTAGACAATTACTCTCTAGAGGAATTATCACGATTGACTATGTAAAGTCAAGTGATAATGTGTCGGATCCACTTACAAAAGGCCTAACTAGAGAGGTAGTTAGAGAAGTCATCAAGGGGAATGGGACTGTGGCCGAGAACAAGTCATAGTGGCGGTAACTCCACCTAGAAGACTGAAGATCCCAAGATCTAGGTTCAAGGAGATCAAACAAAGTCATTTATGACGGTTCAACATTGTCAACTAAACTTTTGGTCCATTCTCGTGATGAGACAATGTTCAGTACCAAGGATAAAGCATTAAGGCTTTTCAATGATTTCTAAATTTGATACGGGGTATATCAAATAGTGTATCTACGGGATGACACGTTTAGGAATCACCTATGTAAGTGTGAAGTGTTAGCCGCTTCAAGGAGAACATTGTAAGGCCAGTTCTCTACGCACTTATGAAACCAGGCGGTGTTCATGGCTAAAACGAACGCAACAATGAGAACCAAATACGGTTAAGGGTTGGTTGTGTGACTTATAGTTGTTTAGGTATACACTAAAGATCGACGGTTCAAAGATATCAAATATACCGATTGATCGAGTATATCCGACATAAGTTCACTACGGAAAGTTTAAAGGGAAACCTACTTATCCAGATGCAATTAATCCTACTTGCGAATCATACAGTTTTTCATGCATACTTCCGTGATATAGCCATTCCCCATTTATGTGGGGGATTGTTGGGTTTTGGATGTATTTAATTAATATATATTAAATACTTAAAAGAGGGTGAATGGGAAATGGAGAGAAATAAAATTTTTGAGTGAAATTTTAAGTTCCCCCCTTGGCAAATGGGCATTGTCCCATATTGGAAGAGGAAGAGGTTTTTTATGGGTATATAAGCAATTGCTCTTCTTCTAGCTCTTAAAGAGTTGAGAAGAAGGCAAGCCTCGCGCCGTCGTCGTCGTCGTCGTCGCTCGTCGGCTCGGCTACGGTTACGGCTTCGGCTTCGGATTCGGATTTGGTCAAATGATCGATTGATTGATTAACTTTTTCGACCAAATTTATTTGTTAATAGTAAAATATTAATAGAAATGTTATTAAATATTGGTTTTAATAACAGAATATTAATACTAAATCCAATCCATTTTTCTGTTTTGGTAACAGAAAAGTAACTACCCTCTTCAATTTTTCCTCTTTATTTTCCCTCTTTATTATTGAGTAAATGGCCATTTATGTAATGGCATTTATGCTGTGGGCGTTTTACATAAACAGCCATTCTAAAGAGTTGCATCTCTTCAGATTTCAGCCCAACTTTGGCTATAAATACAACACTATTCTGCTCAGAATTTCACTACGATTTTCTGAGTTTTCTCTCCTTCTTCTACATACTTTTAGCATCAAACAAAGTGAAAAGTAAGTGTGATTTGCTACCGAACTTTGTGTTCGCTGAAACACTGGGGTTTGAAGTACCACTACACCAGTGTGTAATTCGTTCTATCCTGGGAGGAAATAATCCATAACCTTGGGTACTAGGAGGGGATTAAATTCCTTAAGGAAACACTGTGAATTCAGTGGGCTCGAATTGGTTTTATGTCATTTCTGTTTATGTTCATTTCTGTTTATATTCATTTATATTTCATGAATTATTTTACAAATACAGTCTACTAACAAGCTTAAGGAATTTAAAATATTTTCTGTATTTGTACTTACTGTTTCTGGAAGAGTAAAACCTTTGTGGTTTTGTACTTTATTAAAATCTACGTGATTTTAACGTTTGTGTCATTCTTTTACAGAAATGACTAATGAGAATGAGAACCAAGTTGTTCCAATGGTGACTGCCAATGCCTCAACAAGCCGAACGACACCGGCAGCATTGGCACCGGCGGAGAAACCCGGAAAATTTTTCGAGATTGATTTCAAGCGCTGGCAGCAAAAGATGTTCTTCTATTTGACTACTCTAAGTCTCCAGAAGTTCATCAAGGAAGATGTTCCTGTGCTGTCCGATGAAACTCCAGAAACTGAACGCTTTCTCGTGATTGAGGCGTGGAAGCATTCAGATTTTTTGTGCAAGAATTATATTCTAAGCGGGCTGGAGGATGCTTTGTATAACTTCTACAGTGGCGTGGAAATGTCAAAGGAACTGTGGACTGCGCTTGAAAAGAAATACAAAACCGAAGATGCCGGGTTGAAAAAGTTTGTTGCTCTAAAGTTTTTGGACTACAAAATGGTAGATAGCAACTCTGTTATTACCCAAGTCCAGGAATTGCAACTGATTATTCACGATCTCCTTGCTGAAGGTATAAATCAAATTAATATTGATGTTGAAAGTAATAATTTTAGTATTTTTACTAATAGAAATTTCATTGAATGTCTTGTCATCAATGAAGCATTTCAAGTAGCAACAATGATTGAGAAGTTGCCTCCTTTGTGGAAGGACTTCAAAAACTACTTGAAACACAAACGCAAGGAGATGTCCCTTGAAGATCTCATTGTTCGGTTGAGAATTGAAGAGGACAACAAAGCTGCTGAAAAGAGAGGCCGTGGAAACTCAACAATAATGGGAGCAAATATTGTTGAAGAGAACAAAAAGAGGAAGAAGGCTTCTGGACCAAAATACAACCCAAGCAAGAAGCGGTTCAGTGGAAA
>NW_017697654.1:0-2918 GCF_001879085.1 Nicotiana attenuata | reverse complement strand
GCACCAGAATAATGACCTGACTCTCGAGACCTCTTGGCCTCTCTCTCTTCTCTGTCCCTCGCATGCATACCCTCAATCCCCCTAGCAATGCTCACCACCTGCTGGTAAGATATATCCATCTCTAACTCACGAGCCATGCTAGACCTGATGCTGGGGATAAGCCCCTCAATAAACCGGCGAACCTTCTCACAAACCATAGAGACCAAAGCTGGTGCATGTCTAGCCAAGTCGATGCAACAGACAACATACTCCGAGACAGTCATAGTACCTTGGCGCAAATGCTCAAACTCCGCGCGCCAGGCATCCCTAAGACCCTGGGGGACATACTCCCTCGTGAACATATCTGAAAACTGAGCCCAAGTCAGGGAAGCTGCCTCATCCGCATTGTCTAACTCATAAGCACGCCACCACTGATAGGTGGCTTCTCGAAGCTGGAAGGTAGTGAAAGAAACCCCGCTAGATCCTGATATGCCCATAGTACGGAGGATACGGTAGCACTCCTCAAGAAATCCAAGGGCATCCTCTGAGGCTAGTCCGCTAAAAGTCGTAGGCTGATACTTCTTGAACCTCTCAAGCCTCTTCTGCTCCTCCTCTAAAGCTACCGCCCTCTCCTCGGGCTGAGCTGGGGCCACCGGCTGTACAGGAATAGCCTCTCGGACCTGATCAATATGCACTCGCTGCTCAGGAGTGCGGGCAGTGGGAGTCTGTGCTCCTCCCCCGGCCTGGAATGTAGCTGCAGCAAGGGGAAGCAACCCTGCCTGAGCTACAGTGGTGTACATAGTCATGAACTGTGCTAAGGTCTCCTGAAGTGCTGGAGTAGTAGTGGCAGAAGTATCAGGTGTCTGGACTCCGGCTGGTACTGCTGGTGGTACCTCGTCGGCAGCTCTCGCGGGTGCTCTGGCTGCACCATGAGCGCGTCCTCGGCCTCTACCCCGGCCCCGGCCTCTAATGGCTCCAATAGGGGGTGCGAGGGCCTGGTCATCTCGAGTAGCACGTGTCCTCACCATCTGTGAGAGAATAGAAGATAGAAGTTTAGAATTATGATATCAAAAATCTCGCACGACAAGGAAATCAACGAAATAGAATTTTCCTAACAGTTACATAGCCTCTCGTAGATAAGTACAGACGTCTCCGTATCGATCAGCGTGACTCTAGTAAACCGACTTGTGATTCATGACAACTATGAACCTAGAGCTCTGATAGCATCTTGTCACGACCCCGGTTCGCCCTCCGTGAACCATCGTGACGGCACCTAGTCTCTACGACTAGGTAAGCCTAAATTGCGAAAAAGAAGCCAAAATTTGCGGAAGTAAAACAATTTAAAACAGAAATAAGAAATAACCAGCGTATAAATGTGCCGCTCGGCATACACCATATTTAACTCTCAAAACCAACACATAAATCCAAGACCCGGAAACCCATGAATCACAAGCTAAGAAGTACTACATAGTTCTAACTCCAGAATATCTAACAAGAACTGAAATACAGAAGGGCTAATACTAAACATCAAGAATAGAGAGAGACTCCTCGGTCTGCGGACGTGGCAAATGTACCTCGAAGTCGCTATAGCAGTCGCCTCGCCTCAAGGGTGGTAGGACTGAGTCGAAGTACCTGGATCTGCACATGAAAAACATGCGCAGGAAGGCATGAGTACACCACACCGGTACTCAGTAAGTGCCAAGCCTAACCTCGGTCGGGTAGTGACGAGGAAGGTCAGGGCCCTACTGAGGTTAAATAATAATATAAAGTTCGACAGTGTAGATAAGAGCAGTATAAATAAGTGCAGCAGTAAAAGTATCACAGGATATAAAGATAACTACAACTGATACAGAGGCAAAATAATCACACGGATGATAATCGGGGATCTCTCAGTATCCCGAGGATCTCTTAGTATCCTCAATACACATATCCGGGGATCTCTTGGTATCCCGAGGATCTCTTGATATCCTCAATATATGCCAAGGATCTGTTGGTATCCCGAGGATCTTTTGGTATCCTCAATATATATCAGGGATCTCTTGGTATCCCGAGGATCTCTTAGTATCCTCAATATATCTGCCAGGGATCTCTCGGTATTCCGCACCTCAGCTCGATCATAAATACGTACAGGGGGTTTCCCGGGATGCCTTCCCGTAGCCCCAAAATGAAACGCACAACAATAGCAGGAAAAGGATATACTCAATTAAGCTCAACTTCATACCAAGGCAAAACAGATAATTCTAACCTAGCATGCTTCACGTAATACAAATAAGGCAGTTAAAACAAATAGAACAATTTAGTTAATTAGACATGCTTCTCTAGACTAACGGCAGGCTAAATTTCCAAATAGTGAAAGCAAGAAAAGGAAGAACACAATTTAAGGCTATTTTTAATGAAAAACTGGATTTCCAACAATTAGCACAAGTACGCACTCGTCACCTCACATACAAGGCATTTCAATTATCACAATATCAATCCTAAGGGGAGAGGTCCCCCACACAAGGTTAGACGAGCCACTTACCTCGAACCGGCTCAAATGTCAACCCGAAACCATGTTCTTGCCATGAGTATCCAACTTCAAATGGCCCAAATCTATTCAATTAAATTTCATAATGTAAATAACACTTCAAGTAACTGATTCTACAATTAAATTCTAATCTAATACGCGAAATTAGGTAAAATAACCAAAATGCCCCTCAGGCCAACATCTCAGAATCGGGTAAAATTTATGTTTTCAGAATCCTCACGCTCTCACGAGTTCATGCATACCAAAATTACCAAAATCGGACCTCAAATGGTCCCTCAAATCATCGCTCAACGGTCTCCAATACTAAGCCCTAGTTTTCCCCAAATTTTCACCCTTAATTTCTATAATTTCTAGCTCTAGTCCGTGAAATAATAGCATAGGAACGAGTTTTAGGTCCAAATTCCTTACATCA
>NW_017697653.1:0-2918 GCF_001879085.1 Nicotiana attenuata | reverse complement strand
TCAACAGTAGATCCGACAGAAATTCGAAGCCTTGTAGTTAAAGTTTAATATGGCTTTCAATTGATAATTAGAGGCCCAAAACTGACTTGCAATCGTGGCCCAAACTCTGAATGAGCAGCATTAACAAAACCAAAGCTGCATGTCGGGCTGATGTGCAAAGCCCAAATTGTTAAGTCTAAAAGTCTTTAAAACTACATTAGAACATGGAAATTAACTCACAAATATAAATTTGGGTTTCAAATTAGGTGGCGGGTTCAAATTAAGAGGGTTTTCCCTTTTGTTTGAATTCGGACTTGAGTTTGAGGCCCGAGTTCATAAATGCGAATTAATTAGGGCCCTTTTAGAGACAATGCTGTAATAAAAAATCATAGTTTCTTTTAGGATGGTCTTTAACCAAAATATGAGACGAGCCTCGCCGCACCAAACATATAAATCACGGGGCCCTCATTAAATGCTTTATAAAATCTTAGAGAATCGGGACATGCCATTTAGCGAATTTTCATGGCTTCCCACGAAGTTAATAAGACGCTAACTACTTTAGGCGCGCTTTTGATGATATTATTTTCCTAAATTCGGGAGTGCATTTCATGCAACCCAAATCTAAATCCCAAAACGTTGAATAAGAGGTGTTGAGGATCCGGGTGCATTTCATGCGACGTGATCCAAAAACACGCTCTTAAACGGCGTTCACTTTCGTAAAAAAAAAATAACTAAAAGCGGTAAATAATTTATAAAATTGCACTATAGGTTTGAATATGTATAAAATCAGATTTTAGCCATTTATAATAATTTAAGCGACCGTGCTAGAACCACGGGATCCGGGGGTGCCTAACACCTTCCCTCGGGTCAACAGAATTCCTTACTCAGAATTTCTGGTTCGCAGACTCCAATTGGGAAGTCGAAAATTTTCCTCGATTTGGGATTTAAATTAAATCGGTGACTTGGGACACCAAAAGTCAATCCTATCCCAAGTGGCGACTCTAAAAAATAAATAAATAATCCCATTTTCGAATAATGTCACTTTAAATGGAAAAACTCCCTTATACATTTATCCTTCGGGGTAGGTGTGTAAAAAGGAGGTGTGACAGCTCTGGCGACTCTGGTGGGGACCGAACCCAGAATTTCGATTCAGGGTTCAAGAATTCGAGCTTAGTACAATTGTTATATTTGGCTTTATCTGATTTTTCTACATGTTCCATGCTACATGTGCTAAATGTTTTACCGCTTTGATATTTGTTGAAATTGTATATATAAACTGTCGCGAATCCCTTCCTCTTTCTGAGTCTTCTACATCATGGAGAAGGGTGCACTTCGTGTAGCTTCTCTTCTGTTTAGAGTCTATCCCAATTTAGAACGAGGTTTGGATAAGTTGCTAAGCCGGCGGAGCTTCTGTATCCCCGGTACGCTGCCTCCCCCTCGGCTCGAGTTGTCCGCTCGAGTAAGCCAGGTCTAGACCAATAAACCTAGGGTTAAACCTAGAAGAACAAAAACTCATGCCGGATCCCTAGTAGGACGTTTGTTTGCATCATGTGCATTTGACTTAGGGGACTCAACACAGGGGTTGGGTCCGTCTAGGACAGGTGACCTGAAATAAATTGACCATCCTGATGCATCTTACGTGCTACTTGCGCATTTATTTGCTTGGATTTGCATGTGGACCGGCTCGTCTAAATGAGAGAAAAGTATACAAAAAAAGCAGTGTTAGGACTAAGGGAGGGTAACCATTTGTTGTGAGAAACCAAACGCCCAAATAGTACCGAAATGCTGCCAAATTTCTGAAAATTAAAATATATTTGGAAAATAGAAAGAAAATTTGTTACCCAAATAGCTTGATTTTGGCAAATCTGCCCGAACTACGCCGGTTTGATTCTCACCGGATGTGAGATACGTAGGCAACCCTCATCGGGTCCAACCACCCTTTTTGCAAAGATAGCCAAAATACCAAAAAATTTAATTTTTGGGTGATGCCACTCTTGTTTTACAAAATAAGCCGAATGTCCCCAAAAGGACGCCGGAAGGCCGCTTTTGCAAGAATAGCCACCCTGAGTCATTTTCAAATGGTTTGCAGGAACAGCCTTAAAATCTTCCTTCCAGAAGTGCTGAAAGGCCGTATTTGCAAATCCAAGTCCTTATTTTCTAAGTAAAGAATTTTTGCATAAATAGCCATTTTTCAAAATAAGTCATTAAATTCCCCTAAAATAAATATGCAGGATGAATTCAAGTGACATCGAAACCTTCTCAGTCCTGAGCGAGATCCCTTTGAAACTCCATATGTGGTGGCATGACTTGGGAAAAGGAAGCAGAGATACTGTGATCAAAAGCCTGGGCGGTCTCGTAGATTTGTTAAAAATCAAGCCAAGAACAGATGTCATCGAGGCACTAATACCATTTTGGGACCCGACCCGTAATGTGTTTCGGTTTTCAGATTTCGAGCTCACACCTACATTAGAAGAGATCGCCGGATACGCAGGTCTAAATGGGAACCTCCGTGGTAGATACCCTTTGGCTCCACGGCCGGTAACTCTTCACAGGTTTTTAGATTTGTTGAACATCAGCCGGGATATTCAAGACCCACATTTGGTAGAAGGGTGCTGTACACTACATTTCCTGTATCACCGGTATGGTAACCCCAAAGGCTTTGAGGAACCCAATACAGGATTGACACATGCTGGAAACAAAGACAAATGGGAGGCCCGACGCGGATTAGCCTTCATGGTGGCTTTTTTGGGAGTGTTAGTTTGTCCCAGGAAAGACGGTCACATAGACCTTGGTCTAGTAGGCATGCTAGATGTTGCCATAAAGAAACCTACTAGCACAGTGGCTCCTTTGATTGTAGCAGAAATATATCGAGCTCTGACCAAATGTCGAGAAGGGGAGAAATTCTTTCAAGGTTGCAATGTGCTCTTGCAGTTGTGGAT
>NW_017697652.1:0-2918 GCF_001879085.1 Nicotiana attenuata | reverse complement strand
AGATTCCGGAACATCTACTGGCCTATTCTCCATTCGAAGCTCATCATTCTCATAGGCTGCGAAGTGGGTTGCCTTCAATTGACTCTTATACTTTCTCCAAGCACTACAAACTAATTCAAATATCCATTTTTCGCCTCGTCGGGAATGTCATATTTTTCCTACAAATTTAGTGCAATTGGGTTAGTGTAAGAAATAAGAAATATCATCCATGTTTATTGGACATTGGCAACTTCATACCTTGATATATTTCCACATATCATCTTTTGTGTCTAGTTTCCTCCAATTAACTACATTAAGAGGACAAAAAGTCCCACTCCTTGCCAATGTGCCGAGGAAGCTACCCAACTCTTTTACAACCTCTTTAGTAGAACCAATGGGTTGATTAAACTCATTTAGAGTGATTATTTTACGCTCCTTTCTAACATGAACTCTTGGCATTTGAGTACGGCCTCTTTTTCTTTTTGGCGAGGAGGGGCCTGTAATAGTACAAAACAAAGATAATCATTAATCACTATTTTTAGTTAAGTCTATGATTAAAATTTATATATATTTGCCTTGTTCCTCAATTTGTTTAGCTGCTTCATGAGTGGTAGAATCATCAGATCGTTCATGTACTCCCTGTGATGCAGGAGTGATGGAATCCATATTCACTTGTTGCACTTGTTCATGTACTCCTTGTGTTGCTGAAGAGGTGCAATTCTGTGGCACTTGCTGCACTTGTTCTTGCAATCGAGATCCACCTTCGGATTGTCGTTCTTCATTTGCATTTGACCTTAGAGCTTTCAAGGCTGTTTTTGTTGTCAACGAAACCTTTTGGTTTCGCAAAGATGAAGGTAATCCACCTTCTGATTTTTGTTCTTCATTTGCATTTGACCTTGTAGCTTGGAAGGTTCTTTTTGTTGTCAATGACGAAACCCTTTGATTTCGCAAAGATGCAAGTGATCCAGCTGGAATGCGGTTGGATATTTTCTTATTTTTGCTTGAGCACCCTTCTTGATTCATGACTATTCAAATATTTTTCAGATTCTGAAAAGCAAACACAATATAGGTTAGCCTTTAAACAAGAAAGAAACATCAAGTCATTCAAGAAAAGAAACATCAAGTCAATGACTATATTTGGGCTAATTCTTAACATAATGCTGCTGCTGGCTATACAAACCGAAATTTCTGGTGAACAATGCAGCAACTTATCTGAAACTGCAGAACCTCAAATTATAAGGATTTCAATCAAAATCTACCTAGAATTAAGCTCTAAAGTGAACAGAAACTGGTAGCAATCAGCAGCTTCCTCAAACTGGTGTAAAACTTTAGTTTCCATTCACCACAAGACCAGTCAATCTCAAGAATCTTACCTCAAAACTCAGAAGCAAACAACAGACGTTAACCAAACTTCAAAACTCTCAATAGCTATGAACCAGTTCTACCAAACCAGTAAAGAACACATAGAAAAGTACAAGCAGTTAAGAAGTACATCAAAGAATAGGAGAATTTCAGCTATCAATTTACTCAACTTTACCACAAAGAGTGGCAAACTTCAACTGCTCATTGTACAGAATTTAGAATTCTTAGTGCACAGAGAACTGATGTACAATGCAGAAATTTGCTGTCAAATACTGTCCCAAATTGAGTTCTTTCTCTGCAGAAATTTGCAGCTAACTGATGCAAATTCTGGTATAAAGCTCTGCAGGAATTCTGGACTGAAATGGCACAACTACAGCAACAAAAATATTAAAGACTAAACAGTTTTCTTCCATTCAGCAATATAGAAATATGGTGCTATGCCAATACCAACTGAATATTTCATCACAATGGGTCTCAAAATAGCATCTAACTCAGCATAACTCAAGCAATTTTCAGCAGCAAATAAGTTTTTCAACTGAAGCACACTTTCAACTAACACAAATTTAAGTCCACAAAGCAATAACACCCTCAAGTCGATTCAAACTTAACCAATCCCAGAAATCAAAGATGAATTTCTGATTGAGTTTGTGGCTTTGAGCTTCTAAAGTGCTCAAATAGAACAAAACAGACAAGAATCCACTTAAATTAAGTGTGAAAGTGATATACACATACAGTCATACATACCAAATCAGAATCATATCACACAAATAAAACCCCCATTGTTTCAATTGAACCCTCCAACCAAAATTCTAAGCCCTTATCATCCAATGGAGGAAAGAACAAGCCAATAACACAAGTAACCTAAATGATAGGGAGCAGATAAATGGATGTCAGTTGAATAAATAATGTGAATGAACTAAGCCATTCCGCGTGAGAGTGACGACCAAATATCATTTATTTTAGCTATAATATTGCTATAATTTCACGGAGGATAGAAATTACCAACTAAACCAAAGAGGACGTGGGAGAAGGGACGGGCCTCAACAACTGAACAAAAGTATCCGAAATCTCTCTCAAATCCTGCAAAATTGAAGCATGTCAGAATAATATTCTTAATGATATAAATAAAAATAATCATAAAATATTTATAAAAAAAACCATTATCACTCACTCAAAAAAGAATTAACTTAAAAGAATTTCATAATTTTGTTATTTAATCATCTGCTTGCATCCAGTCCCAATCAGTATCATCAAACCCATCCTCCTCCTCCGATGTTTCCCCAATTGTATCATGTGAATTTTGTGCATGAGATGGAATATCAATGATATCATCGGGTACATCTTCTCTTGACCATCTAATGTCATCATCAAGCAATATAGATGAGGAACCAATGTCATTATTAGGTTCCCGCCAAAATGTGTCTCCAATATTGGGACAATTCTCTTCCTCCAGATCATACAAATCAACAGGTACTTTACTCCTTGCATAATAAACATCTTTCTCAATTGGATCCTCCACATAAAAAACTTGATAAACTTGTGATGCCAACACAAAAGGGTCATCTGAACTACATAAT
>NW_017697651.1:0-2918 GCF_001879085.1 Nicotiana attenuata | reverse complement strand
AAGCCTCTTAAAAATACAATCCTCACCAGCTCTCCCATTCCACCAAGTGAATATGCTGCCTTTAAAGCCTAAATCTGTGAGGTTACATGTATTAACACAATGTCTAAAATCAGCAACTTCATTTAGTGATACTGGTAGCCCCCCAAATTTCTCCTCTTCATCCAAGATAACATTGAAATCCCCTGCTACAAGCCAAGGACTTGTCATGTCTCTAGCCAAATAGTACATGCTATCCCACAGTTCAATTCTTTCAATGGGATCACACTTGGCATACACAAAAGTGATAATGTAGGAGTTCTGTGTATCCATATTTGTCACCTTTATAGTAATCTGTTGTTCTGAGTTGATCAACACATCCACCCCATGATCATCATCTACAAATACCCATATTTTGTTTGATACATTAGAAAAAGCTTGAACAAAACCAATTTTCCTCCTGTATCTTTCCAACTTCCTAGGATCCTGCATTGGTTCCATGATTCCAATTACTTGACAGTGATGTTGCCTTTGCATGTTGACAAGTCTTTCAAAGGCTTTTTTTGTATTCACTGATCTCACATTCCAAATAATAGCATTCATCATTTAATTGTGAGATTTAGATAGGGTCCTTCTTGTTTGGACCCCAGGAACTACACTTTGTGTTTCTCTCTGAATCTTCTTTTTACCTCTACCTGCAGATTTTCCTATGTCCATGTGTCTAGGTGATAAGTCTCCTTGTCTTGCTATTTTCTGGAAATTTTGAGTAGTAGATTCTTCATCCAAATCTTTCCCTATTGATTTAACAACATCTGCTGCTACCAATGGAACCCTTGGTTCTGCCAATTGATTCTGACTAACACCTTTCCCCACTACTGCATTACCCTTGTCTTGATCTTTGTGTACCAATTGTGTTGATTGTATGTCACCTTTAGCTGTAGCCATATCACATGACTGAATAGAAGTTGATACACCTATATTCTCAACTCTAACTTCATGCTGCATTTCTGTCAATTGCAAATCTTTGGATTTATCTGGAGGCACATCCTTATGAATCAGTTGTGCTCCATCTCCATCCATATTTGTTACAGGCTTATGACCCTGTTTTTGCTTGTCTTTTTTGTTGTTTCCCACTGACTGTTGTCCTTTGTCATTGTTATTGACACTTTGTTCTTCTTGATCTACCTCTTCATCTGATGATTCCACTTCTCCACATGCACCTTCTGGCAGTTCCCCTTCATCTGAATCCTCTTCTACTTGCTGACTCCATATTCTCCTCCCTTCTGCTTGTATATCTTCAGTAACATTGATATTTCTCAAATTTGCATCAATCTCAGTTGCCTGAGATGGAACTTCCTGACAAGACTGATTAGTGGCTACAATATTAGCATTGAAAGCTCTATTAACCCAGGCTACTGTTGAATCTTTTTGATTGTCTTCCACCATTTCATTATTCATGCTCTTGTGCTTCTCATTATCTTCCTTATTTGTTGTACTTCCAATTCCAGTAGATTTTGGAGTAAATACTGCTGCTGTATGATTCAGTTTCTTGGCAGGATTAACAGTGCTTTTATTTCCAACTTCCACTATTTGATTTATCCCTGCATCATCATCCTCCTGGACCTCCAATACAGCAAACATGTTAGAAATTTGAATTTGCTGATTATTTGTACCATCTGCCACCACTTCCTCCCTTGTAATATCATTACTTTGTTGCACATTAATGTTTGCTGGAGTACTTTCCTTTCCTGATCCTCCACAGTTATGATCTTGCATTACATTGTTAACATTTGCCAGAACAATTTCTTGCCCACCCTGTCTATGAGTAATCACCTCCTCCACCTGCTGCCCCTGAATCTGCTGTAAGTTTGCTTGATTTATTGGTACTATTTCCTTTCCATTAGCTTCCTGGGTGCTGTTTTTCTTCCCTCGATTATCTCTCACTTCTTTCCATTGTTCTACATTAGAAGTCACATTACCTACAACTCTACCACTTGGCAAAATCATCAATGGTTGATTAGTTTGCTTCTGAATCTGCTCCTTACCTTTATTTTCCTTCTGTTTTCCTTGATCATAAGGTGATAATTCAGGATGTTGCCTCCAGCATTCAAAGTCATCATGCCCTTGTAATCTACATGCTTTGCAATACTTAGGCAACATATCATATTTGATAGTTACCCATTCTGTTCTAACTTCCCCTGTAGCTTCATTCACAATGTCCATTCTAACCTTTTTAGGATGATCAGCTAAAAGATCCACCAAAACTTTGACCCTAGCACAACTAGGTCTAGTCTTATTGATAGTAGCCATATCTAAGTGCAATGGCTTTCCCACAGCTGATGCAAGTGAAAATAGACACTCTTTCACAAAGTAAGTAGGTAACAAGCCTGGGAAAGAAATCCAAGCCATAGCCATTGGAGTCTCCTCACCTACTTTAAATTTAACATCATAAATTAAAGGTCTAATTTGATACTCATGACCATGCTTGTCTTTAATATATTGTGTACCTTTAGAAGTAAAATCAACAAAATCTTGCCACAATGTCATACGAATAAGAACATGCCTATCTCGTAGGTACCCAATATTACATTCACCCTTTATTCCACATTGCATGGGGACAATTCGTCTAATTTCACTCAATTCTGGCCAACCATAGGAAAATTTTCCAACTACAGCATATTGAAGGCCCTCAATAACATTCATTCTATCTACCTCTGCTTCCGTAAATTTTACCAATGGTTGCCCATTGACAAAATCTGCTCGACGTAATAAAATAGGCTCCACAGTAGACGTACGTTCTTGCATGGCAGTGTTGTTCGAATTTTGCACTGCTTTGGCGTAATTCATTGGTACAGTATTCTCGTTAGGCAAATTGTAGGGATGCGCAGTGTTATTTGTTGTCGCTGGGGGCTGTGTAACAGTGGGTGGGGGTTGGGGAGGCA
>NW_017697650.1:0-2919 GCF_001879085.1 Nicotiana attenuata | reverse complement strand
CAGTAGTTTCAGAAAGATGCAAGTTGAATTTTGGAAAAAGATTATCAGTTTAAACAAAGAGAAAAGATGCAAACCGATTTTTTAGAAAAGAGTTACCAGTTGTTTCAAAGATGTAGACTGATTAAAAGGTTTACGAGTTTCGGGGGAGTGCAGATTGGCTATAGGAAAAAGTTTACCAATTTTAGCGGGCTTGAGAAGTAGAAAATTACCAGTTTTAATAAAGACACTAGTTCCAGCAATCGATACTGTTTAAGAACGAATGATGCTATTAAAGACGAGGTTTCCTATAGGCATGCTTTCTATATGTTTACTGATTTTAACACCCTTTCCTGATATCAATAAGAGTCTTATACGCATGATGTCTATATGCAACTTTGTTATTAAGCCTATAAACGGTTTGCCTAATGACATTTATATATGCAGAAATGCAAGAGCCTATAGACATGATCTCTATATGTGTCATTACAGAACATGAATGTTAAATCCTATAGACATGCTTTCTAGGTGATTTTTGCGGTAAAGTTAAGCGTTAAATCCTATAGGCATGGTCTCTATGTGATTGAATCAGTATTAAAGACCCTATAGGCAGGATTTCTAGTTTGAATAAAAATCCTAATTCATGATTTCAACCCCTTGGATACAAGAAAAGTAAAGACCCCTCCCACACCCTTTTACTATACTCCCCCAGTTTCATACAAAATTATTACAACCCAATGAATCAAACTGGAAATTAAAGGATACATCAAAAGCTAACAGCTAGATCCGAGTAGCCTAATTCAACCTTAATGTCTAATAACATGCGATTGAGCCACTTCCGGGATCCAGATTTCCAAAGCCTTCTCTTTATCCAAGGTGCTTCAAAGTTCCAAGGAATCTCAGGGATTCCAGGCATTGCTTACACCCAGGATACTACCAGAATTAGAATAGTGCAGTGTGGAAGAGCCGGCTCTCATGCATCCAAGTTCAGAGGGAGCTCGGGGGTCCAAAAGCATGGCTTGCAAGAGAGGGGCAGAACTTATAGCTAAGAGTAAGTGCAAAGTGAAAGGGAATTGGGGGGCCATGACAGGTGGTGGTCATACGTAGCTACAAAGTAGGCTGGCACACCCCTGACCACCTGCTTGGTCAAACACATTAAGAGCAGACCTTTGAAGGTCAGACCAGAGTCTGGACAGTGATTAGGACACTGCCAGACTTAAGTCTAAAGCTCAACAACACATAAAGGGGGAAAGGGAATGGGAACTGATTGAGTTTGGGATTCAAAGAATCTAATCCAGAATCATGGACAACAATATTAGAGTGTTGTCATGCCCCGAACCATAACTCACCTATAAAGGGGTATGAGGGTTTGGGATTCATAAAGTATCAAATTCATGACAAACAACTGACAGGATGCATACATAATTTAAATACTGAATTACAAAGGAAAGGGGGGGGGAACATGTTACAATATGCTAGAAACAAATGTCAACTAAAAGAATTGGACAGAAGTGGGCAGAAGTAAACACATTGTGGTGGAGACATGTAAACTAACTGAGACATACCAGTAGAGAAGCAAAAGAGCGCAGGAGAAAGTAGAGTAAACAAAGTCCACAGCAGCACAAGTAAAAGAGAAAGAGTTTTTAAGTGAGAGTGACTTGTGGACTCCGATTGCGTTCTGTGTTCATCTGTTCAAAGAAAAAGGGAGGAGATATTTATAGCTTTGAAAACGTGTAGAGAAATAAGGTAACAAGTACAAATCTAACACAAATATGGCATGTTCACAAATCAGAATCAATTAGTATAAGACTCCCCTTTAATCAGGGAATTCTTATTCAAACGGATACTAACCGTATCCAAATAAGGAAAGGAGAACCAGCCTTGCAAGCAGAATGGCTGTTTCCATAAAAGAAACAGTAAAGTCATACAATAGGCGATTAAGTCTAAGTACAGGATTTGAAATTATTTTTGAAAAGATTCAGTGGGGCCAATCAAAGGAAAAGGAATCAATTAGACTTTGACAGGCTAGTAAAACCAGGATCTCAAGAAACGAAAAGTTTTTATTGAAATCAATTTCGAGTTAAATAAATCACAGGAGGTACTCAGTATATAATGCATGCACAAATAGCAGACATGTGAGGCTAAGTTATGGCAAAAGAAACATCATGCAGCAATAGCATAGAGCAGACATTCAAAGCATGTTAGTTAGGCTTCAAGGTGTAATAGAGAGAGAAGGAGTCGAAAACATGCAGAGAGTCGAGTGAGAATCACAAGCGTAGAACATATAGAGAAAAGAAATGTTGAAACAAGGCATCAAGTTGAATAATTTCAAACATACAAGCATGCACAAACAACCTCACAGGACTTTGAATAGCCTCCCAAAGAGACTAGGGTTTTCAAATCAGTTGAGTTTAGAGACGACAAACAGGTGAAACAACAAGCAATTTCAGAGTCCCAAGTGAAACCCTTAAAAATTAGGGTTTTCAGTAAACCAGACAGATAGGCTCATGAACTCGAATAAATTCCCGAAATTAGGGTTTTTAACATCAAACAAACCTAGAGATGATCAGCGTATGAATCGAATGAAATCTTAACAAACAGACTCAAACAATCACAAAATTAGGGTTTTCATCATGCTTACTCAGATAAGGAAAACAAACAAACAAAGTCAGAAACATGCCAAGAATAAGAGAGGAACTTCGAAATAACTTAACCTAAAACCATAGTTAAAAGAACATAGAGTTTTGAAAGCAAAAAATTGGGGAAACTTTGAGAAACATGCTCATAACGTTCAAACACATATAGATCTTGGAGCAGATCTAAGAAATAAATAGAAGGAACCTTAGAGCTAGGGTTTCATAAGAAACCCAGGCGATGAGAAAGGCTTTGGAAACTCCAGATCTAGGCAGGATAGTCGAAGATCGAGCTCGAATGGCCATGGCT
>NW_017697649.1:0-2920 GCF_001879085.1 Nicotiana attenuata | reverse complement strand
ATCATAGGCCAGGCGGTTTTCAAATTCTCCGTTCGTCGATAACCCCAACACCAAAATCCTGGTTCGATGAACGATCGTTCAAATTGTTCAATGACGCACAACAAGTCCGAAATTCGCCAAGTTCAAGAGCTTGAAGTCTCCATCCATATCTTCAATCTTCGTCTATGTTCAAATCCCAAAAGGGAACTCAAATCATAGGCAGGCGGTTTCAAATTCTCCGTTCGTGATAACCCAACACCAAATCCTGGTTCATGACGATCTTCAAATTGTTCATGACGCACAACAAGTCCGAAATTCGCCAAGTTCAAGATCTTTCTTTCAAGCTCTTGAACCATCATTCGTGAGAAGAAGAATTAGAGGACTACATCTCCTTAGATATGAGATCTTTAGGCATTGCCATATCTCTACGATACTTTTGTCAAGACCAAGTATGGCAAAGAAAGGGATGATGAGTTGTTCACAGTTGAGGAAATCGAAGATATATGTGGAGCTATGAGACAAATGCTTTATGAAACCAACATGGGTCAGCCAGGGGAAGGGACTAGCACCGCTGAGATGCTCTATATGGGACCAGATGCTAAACTCCAAAACTGGAAGGCTACGCCATTCCCGATTAGGCGGGAGTCCCGGTAGACTAGCCCTGCCACCTTTTCCGCATCCCGAGTTATTTCAGGGTGTAGCTCGGGTGTTTCTTTTAGTTTTTTGTCTTTAAATTCCTGAATGTAAACCCTGTTATCTTTCCAATTCCAAGAAATGAAATCAATATTTCATCGTCCATCTTTCTTTTCTTTCTAATTTTGGTTATTTTTCCTTTTTCATCTTTTCTTTTCAGTTATAATAACGCGGCTTTAAATAACATGACATGCTTGCGGACTCCATGTCCAGACTCAAATACGCTGTCTAATTGTGAAATAATGAATCAAGAACCGGAATATGATGAAGAGGAAGCTTTTAGGGAAACAAATCGAGAATTGGAACAATTTGAGAACAAACCTAAGCCAAACCTGAATGACACTGAACCGGTTAATTTGGGAACTGCCGAAGAAATAAGGGAAACCAAAATAAGCATTCACACAGATGAGCAAACTCGAGATGCAATAATTCAACTCCTGTTCGAATTTAAAGATGTGTTTGCTTGGTCGTATGACGACATGCCAGGACTGAGTATGGATCTAGTGGTGCACAAATTGCCAATTTACCCCGATTGTCCTCCACTACAGCAAAAGCAAAGGAAGTTCAAAACTGATATCAGTGATAAGATCAAAGAAGAAATCACAAAACAGTTGAAGGCGGGGGTAATCCGAGTGGTCCGATATACCACATGGTTAGCCAACGTGGTTCCAGTGCCAAAGAAAGACGGGAAAACCCGGGTGTGTGTGGATTACCGAGATCTGAACAGGGCAAGTCCCAAAGATAAATTCCCGTTACCTAACATTCACATCCTTGTTGATAACTGCGCCAAACACGAAATACAGTCCTTCGTGGATTGTTACGCAGGATATCACCAAGTGTTGATGGATGAAGAAGATGCCGAAAAGACAGCTTTCACTACTCCCTGGGGTACCTACTATTATCGGGTCATGCCATTTGGACTGAAGAATGCTGGGGCAACTTATATGAGAGCCATGACCACCATTTTCCACGACATGATGCATCAAGAAATAGAGGTGTATGTGGATGATGTGATCATTAAGTCACGAACTCAGAGTGACCATGTTCGAGATTTGAGAAAGTTCTTTGAACGCTTGCGCAAGTATGATTTGAAGTTGAATCCAACTAAATGTGCTTTCGGAGTCCCATCAGGCAAGCTCCTGGGCTTCATAGTCAGCAGGAGAGGTATTGAGTTAGACCCCACCAAGATAAAGGCCATTCGAGATTTACCTCCTCCAAGAACTAAGAAAGATGTGATGAGTTTGTTGGCCAGGTTAAACTATATCAGTCGATTCATTGCTCAACTGACTACCACCTGTGAGCCCATATTCAAACTGTTGAAGAAAGATGCGGCAATCAAATGGACATCCGAATGTCAAGAAGCCTTCGACAAAATCAAGGAATATTTATCAAACCCTCCAGTATTGGTCCCACCGGCGCATGGGTGACCTCTCTTTTTGTATCTGACAATGTTGGAAAATTCCTTTGGCTGTGTTCTCGGGCAGCACGATATAACCGGAAGAAAAGAGCAGGCAATTTACTATCTGAGCAAGAAGTTCACCAGCTATGAGGCCAAATACACTTTGTTGGAGAGAACATGTTGCGCTCTGACGTGGGTCGCTCAAAAGTAGAGACATTATCTTCAAGCCCACACCATCTATCTAATAACCAGGTTGGATCCTTTGAAATACATATTCCAGAAACCGATGCCCACTGGGAGGCTGGCAAAATGGCAAATCTTGCTCACTGAATTTGACATAGTTTATGTTACTCGCACGGCAATGAAGGCCCAGGCGTTGGCAGATCATTTGGCTGAAAACCCGGTTGACGAGGAATACCAACCGTTAAGCACCTATTTCCCGGATGAGGAAGTAAACTCAGTGGAAGCCATCTCTGAGGACACTCGTGCTTGGAAAATGTTCTTTGATGGAGCAGTAAATGCATGAGGTGTAGGCATTGGGGCAATCTAGATATCACCCAATGGTCACCACTACCCAGCTACCGCTAGGCTCCGATCCTTTTGCACAAAATACAGCTGAGTACGAAGCCTGCATCATGGGCATGAACATGGCAATTGACCAAGATGTTGAAGATTTATTAATCATGGGGGACTCTGACTTGATTATCCGTCAAGCCCAAGGGAAAATGGGAGACTCGAGATGTTAAGCTCATTCCCTATCGACAGCATGTGGAAGATCTCACCAAACGCTTCAAGTCGATAGAGTTCAGGTATATCCCTCGGTGTCACAATGAACTAGCCGTATGCACT
>NW_017697648.1:0-2920 GCF_001879085.1 Nicotiana attenuata | reverse complement strand
ATTGTCCCCATAGGATGATAAATGAGTAATTGTGCTAAATGCGGGGGCTACGGTACGTACTAGGTGACGAGAGTCCGTGCGTAGCTACTATAATGTTAATTGTTTGGGTAGTTTAGGACCCACATCATGCCTAATAGGGGAATATCTATTATTTTTATTGCCAATATGATCATTTATGATTTGCTAGAGACTTGATGGAATGAAAAGTGAACATATGAGCTTGTTGAGCCTTGGTAAGAGTTTCCTTGTATATAAATGAGCCTTGTGTGCATTCTTGATATTTTCTTGATAATTATGGATCGGGCCGATCGCCTCGGTGAGAATAGATGCATCTATGGTTCGGGCCGTTCGACCCTCGACAGTGCACAATTTATTTTCTGTTGGAGCGGGCCGTCGACCTCGGCATGATTGAGCATGATATATATGCTTAAGTTTAGACATGACATGATCACTTGCTAAGTATGAAAAAGGGAAAATGGTAATTGAATTATGGTCAAGAACATGAATATGACTTTTCTTTTAAACTTGTGTCATTGGAGATCCTTCATGCTGTATATCTCATATTATTATTATATTATGTTGACCTTTGTAAGTATCAAGTCGACCTCTCGTCTCTACTTCTTCGAGATTAGATGGGATACTTACTGGGTACATGTTGTTTATGTACTCATGCTACGCTTCTGTACTTAAATGTACATGATTTGAGGCAGGTGGATCTGGACATCATTCTGGTGCGCATCAGTGAGCACGCTTGGGACTTCTACGGTGAGCTGCTTCTCTTTCATGCCGATCCGCAGCCGAAGAAGTCCTTCCTTGTACTTTTGTTTCTGTCTATCCTGATTCAGACAGTAGGATAGTATATTATTCATCTATGTATATTCTACTAGTCGCCCATAGCTTGTGACACCAGGTTCTGGCACACACAGTAGTAGACATTTATTTTTGGGTTGTAGTGTTATTATGATACATTATGATCTTTACTGGTCTTACCTTTAATTCGAAAAATCTATTATAATTGTCTTGGGTTAAAGTAAAATGAGAACTAATCACATTTCCGCATCGGCTGGCCTGACAGTGGTGTCGGGCGCCATCATGACCTATTATGGAAAATGGGTCGTGACAACATGGTATCAGAGCACTAGGTTCACGTAGGTCTCACAAGTTATGGGCAAACCTAATAGAGTCTTGTAGATCGGCACGGAGATGTCTGTATTTATCTTCGAGAGGCTATAGGGTATTAGGAAAGACTACTCTTTATTCGTTTCCATCGTGCAGTTGTCAGTGTACTAAATTTCCTCTTCTATTCTCTCACAGATGGTGAGGACCCGTACCGCCGATGTTCCGGACCCGGAGGAGCTGCTCCTCCCGTTGCCAGAGGCCGGGGTGGAGGCCGGGGAGGGCACCGGCCCATGGTAGTGGACGAGGGCATCCCAGAGCTATTCCAGTTGCACCACCAGCAGATCCTGCGAAGGATCCCATTATTGAGGATCAGGGCGAGGTGCTCGCAGCTGTGCCTACTCCGGTGGACTTCATGACAGCACCGGGATTTCATGAGGTCATGGGCCGCATGCTTCGGTTCATGGATACTATGACTCAGGCTAGTTTATTTCCAGCAGATCCAGCTACCTCATAGGCAGGAGGGGGAGCACAGACCCCTACCGCCCAGGCCCCAGGTCATACAGCCACAGTTTATCATACTCCGGGGGTACCACCCATGGAGGGGGTTCAGCCAGTTGCTGCAGCGGCACCCCAGCCCAGGCCAGCTGTAGACGGCGATCCACAGAAGTTATTGGACAGATGGACCAGGTTGCAGCCTCCAGTCTTCGGGGGTGAGCGTCATGAGGATGCCCAGGATTTCATTGACAGTTGAAGGGATAGACTGCACAACATGAGGATATTGGAGTCGCATGGAGTCGACTTCACTACTTTGCAGCTGGAGGGCAGGGCCCGTAGATGGTGGCAGTCTTATGCACTTAGCAGGCCAGCAGGCGCTCCTCCCCTCACTTGGGGTCAGTTCACTTAGTTATTCCTTGATCGGTACATTCCACCCTCTGAGAGGGAAGAGTTGCGTCATCAGTTTGAGCATCTAGAGCAGGGTCAGATGTCAGTGACCGATTATGAGGCGAGGTTCTCTGAGTTGTCTCGCCATGCACTTATGATACTTCCCACGGAGGCAGAGAGAGTACGGAGATTCGTTGCGGGGTTACACCCCACTATCCGGTTGGGTATGGCCCGAGAGGTATAGATGGGCACTGGGTATCAGCTAGTACTTGAGATTGCTCGCAGGATTGAGGGTTACCGTCTGAGGGGCAGAGAGCAGATGCAGCAGGATAAGAGGGCCAGATTCTCAGGAGAGTTCAGAGGCGCCCCGGCTAGGGGCAGAGGTCACTTTGGGAGGGGTCAGCGCAGTAGGACCCCAGTTTCAGCACTACCACCTGCTCGGGGTGCTCCAGCGTGCTCCTATTTCAGCGCCATGCCAGAGAGTTCCTATCGCCCGCCAGCTATTCAGGGTTCATCAGTGGGTATCCAGGTCCTCCGGGCTCTTCCAGTTCTTATTTCAGTGCTATACCGGCTAGTTCATACCGCCCACCGGCTATTCAGGCTTCTTCTAGTGGATCTTCTGGTATTCAGAGTCAGCCATCCGGACAGCAGGTCGCCGCACCACATTGTTTTGAGTGCGGGGACACGGGCCACATGAGGAGATATTACCCCAGGCTTCGGGGTAAGGCAGTACAGCATGACCAGCAGCCCCAGACTCCGGCACCATCGACCAAGCCACCTAGGGGTGGAGGGCAGATGGGTAGGGGCCGGCCTAGAGGTAGAGGCCAGACAGGGAGAGGTCAACCAGTTACTCCCCAGCCAGGTGGGGGACAGGCAGCCGGCGCTTCAGCCAGATTCTATGCTCTTCCAGCTAGGCCAG
>NW_017697647.1:0-2920 GCF_001879085.1 Nicotiana attenuata | reverse complement strand
GATGGGTTGGTTTGAGCCGGGTGAGGGCAGGCTATTGGGCACAAAGTTAGTATAGGATGCATTGGGAAAGGTTAAGACGATTCAGGATAGACTCCGTACAGCCCAGTCTAGACAGAAGAGTTACGCGGACAGGAAGGTTCGTGATGTTCATATATGGTTGGTGAGCGGGTTCTGCTTTGGGTCTCGCCTATGAAAGGCGTCATGAGGTTTGGGAAGAAAGGAAAGTTGAGTCCGAGGTTTATTGGCCCTTTTGAGATCTTGCGGCGAGTTGGGGAGGTTGCCTATGAGCTTGCCTTGCCTCCCAGTTTGGCCGGAGTTCATCCGGTATTTCATGTTTCGATGCTCCGGAGGTATCACGGTGATTCGTCGCACGTGTTGGATTTCAGTTCAGTCCAGTTGGAAAAGGATCTATCCTATGTTGAGGAGCCAGTGGCTATTTTGGACAGACAGGTTAGAAAGTTGAGGTAAAAGAACATTGCTTCAGTGAAGGTTCAGTGGCGAGGTCAGCCGGCCGAGGAGGCGACTTGGGAGACCGAGCGAGATATGCGCAGCCAGTACCCTCATCTTTTTCACTACTTCAGGTATGTTCCCTATGCTCGTTCGAGGACGAACGAATGTTTAAGTGTAGGAGGATGTAACGACCCGACCGGTCATTTTTGGAATTTACGCCCCGATCCCCCCTTAATTGCTTCCCCTAAGTTCATTTCTGCTATTTTGGTTTGCCGGGACGTTCGGTGTTCGGATTCAAAGTGTTTTGGGACACTTAGTCACTAAATGAGAGCTTAAGTGTTGAAAAATGGTCCGAAGTCGAAACAGTGTGAAGACGATCTCGGAATGTAAATCCGATGGTTCCGTTTTCTCCGTTAGGTGATTTCGGGGTTGGGAGCCCGTTCGGAATGTATTTTGGACGTCTGTAGCTCATTTAAGCTTGAAATGCCGAAGTTTGTATTTTTGAAGCTTCCAGCCCGATAGTGAGTTTTTGATCCGAGGGTCGGAATGGGATTCCGGAAGTTGCAATAGTTCCGTCATGTCATTTGGGATGTGTGTGCAAAATTTCAGGTCATTCGGACGAGGTTCGGGTAGGTTTTTGATCGAAAGCGTGTTTTCTTGGAAATTGAAGTTCTTAGGCTTAAATCTTTGATTAATTCGGGTTTCCGGCGTTGTTTAGGTGGTTTAGGGATTGGTACAAGTTTGAATGAGGTATTAGGTGTGATTGGTGCTTTTGGTTGAGGTCCCGGGGGCCTCGGGATGATTTCAGGTGGTTAACGGAAGAATTTTTGAAGTGTTGCAGCAGCTGGTTTTTTCTCTCTTCTGGTATTTTCGCTTCTATGGCTTGGGAACCGCAGAAGCGGAGCCGCATAAGCGGCCATCGCATCGCAGGAGCGGAATTTGGGCTCCCTTCAGTTTCCGCAGGTGCGGAAGTTTGACCGCAGAAGCGGTTACGCACCTACGAGGTATAAGTCGCAGATGCGGCCCTGGGTCATTGGTGAGAAACCGCAGAAGCGGTAAGTATTTCGCAGAAGCGGCTACCGCAGGTGCGGTTTAAGACCGCAGAAGCGGAACCCCTGGATTTTAGTTAATAGCCGCAGAAGCGGCATTTGTTCCGCATAAGCGGGACCGCAGATGCGGTCCCTTGTCCGCAGAAGCGGAAATCCCTGGGCAGAAATAGAAATTTCGAGGGTTTGAGTTTATAAGTTACAAAAATCAATTGAGAACTCGGGTAAGGGCGATTTTGAGTGGGTTTGAAGAGAAGACTATTGGGTAACATTTCCTTAATCCCTTCTAGTTATATTTCAACATTATATAGTTAAATGTATCATTGGAATTCGAATTTAGGGTCAAAATTGGATAATTTGGGGTAAAACTTCATTGGCTAAATTATGGAGTTTTGAGTGAGCATTTGACCTCCGATTTGGGAGATTTTTATATGGTTAGGCTCGTGAGAGTAGGAGGGTTCTGAAAATGTGAAAATTATTTGATTCCGGGGCGTTGGCCTGGAGGGCATTTTGGTCATTTCACCTAATTTTATGCCCTAACTTTGAATTTATTAGCAAAACCAGGTGTTTGCGATGTTATTTACAATGTGTAATTGAATTTAATAGATTTGAGCCATTTGGAGTCGGATACTCGTGGCAAGAGCGTGATTTCTAGTTGATATTGAGCAGGTTCGAGGTAAGTGGCTTGTCTAACTTTGCGTGGGGGACCTTTTCCCCTTAGGATATGATCTTGAATATTTGAATGCCCCGTACATGAGGTGACGAGCGCGTACTTGAGCTAATTGTTGTAAATCCATTTCTACTTGAAGTATTTAAATTGAGCTTTCTTGTTTACTTGTTCATTTTAACTGTAAGTTTGTACCTGTGCTAGCTTAGAGACTCATGTTTAGCTGGCTTACCTGCTTATTTGCTTTAACTGTGCTATTTGTACTCTGTGAAGCATGTTAGGGTATAATTTAGTACTTCGTGTCCTGATTTTTAGCATTGTTCTGAGATTTAGGAATCGCTGTTGTTGTGAGTTTAATTTGGGACTACGGGACGGCTTCCCGGGAGATCCCTCTGTACTTGAGATATTCTGGACTGAGGGTGCGGGATACCAAGAGATCCCTAACACATGTGTTTCTACATATATATATTGGGATACCAAGAGATCCCCGATTTACTTATTGAGGATACCAAGAGATCCTCGGGATACTAAGAGATCCCTGACTTACTTATTGAGGATACTAAGAGATCCTCGGGATACCGAGAGATCCCTAGTGTTGATGATGAGGATACCAAGAGATCCTCGGGATACCAAGAGATCCCCCGGCTACTATTCCTTGTAAGGGCAGTTTTCCGTGTATTGTTACCTTTGCTTTCTATTACTGTTCTTCCTTATTTACCTGGTTTAGATTCTCGCTGTAGACTTTATTTAAACTATT
>NW_017697646.1:0-2920 GCF_001879085.1 Nicotiana attenuata | reverse complement strand
TGATGATTTAGGTTGAAGAACTCTAGGACTAGACTTTTCTCAAATTTTCAAAATTTCCCCTATGTTTCTACCATTAAATTTTTTTCATAATCACGTAATAAACTCAAATAAAAGTTTAGGATAATTACCTTGATGCTTTGGGTTGAAATTTCCTATTTTTATCCCCTTTTTCTTTCTCGTTTTCTCCCTTTCTTTTCTTTTATTTGTCTGCATTTTTTCCCCTTTTGCGTTTCTGATTTGGGTCGAAACCAGCGACTCCCTTTCCCCTTTTTCCAAGCTATCCCTTTTCTCTTATTTATTTATTAAATTTTGTCTTCTTTTGATTAAATTACAAAATAACTTCCCCCAAACTAAATTGGGGTTATTACATTTTCCCCCAGTTAAGATGACGTTTGTCCTCGGACGAGTTAAAAGTATACCTAACATCTCGAATAGCTACAGGTACTTGCTTCGCATGTCTGCATAGAACTCCCACATAGCAACCTCTGTCGGATGTTTGCACCATAACACTTTAACTGAAGCAACCTTCTTCTACCTCAGTTGTCGCATTTGTCTATTAACAGTGGATATTATACCTTCCTCGTAAGTTTGATTTTCATCTAGTTTCACCTCTCGAGTTGAACACTCTCGTCATGAACATATCGTCTAATCACAAACACATAAAACATAGGATGTACAATCAAACGTTTCGATTTCAAAGTAACTCTCAATGCCACTAATCCAATACGACCAATATCTCATACGAATTGTGAGAATGTACAGGAGAAAAATCTATTATTGATATTTTGTTTAATTATAATACAATGAGCCCTATTTATACAATACATATCATACTCCTATTCTATGTGGGACTAGGACTAATTCATATTATTTACATGACTATCTAACACTCCACCTCAAGCCGGTGCATACAAATAGTATGCACCGAGCTTGTTACATATGTAACTAATACGAGGACCAGTAAGGGACTTGGTGAAAATATCTGCAAGATGATCATTCGACTTCACAAACTTTGTAGCAATATCTCCCGAGAGTATCTTTTCTCTGACGAAGTGACAATCAATCTCAATGTGTTTAGTTCTCTCACGGAACACCAGAGTTGATGCAATATGAAGGGCAACTTGATAATCACACACAAGTTCCATCTTGCTGATCTCACCAAATTTCAGCTTATTAAGCAAATGTTTGATCCAAACTAGCTCACATGTTGCCACAACCATTGCTCGATATTCTGCTTCTGCACTAGACCGAGCAACCACATTCTGTTTCTTGCTCTTCCAAGACATCA
Source organism: Nicotiana attenuata (assembly GCF_001879085.1). Classification (NCBI taxonomy): domain Eukaryota; kingdom Viridiplantae; phylum Streptophyta; class Magnoliopsida; order Solanales; family Solanaceae; genus Nicotiana; species Nicotiana attenuata. The sequence goes on along the minus strand of NW_017697646.1, from coordinate 1,632 downwards.
AATTACCTCCTACTAAAACACAATATCCAGACGTAGAACGTCTATAAGATGGTGATCCTGCCCGGTCAACATTTGAGTGCCCCAACAATTTGCTCATGGCCTCGATCTTCAAACAATAATCCTTTGCCTGGAGCTGATTTTATATATCGAAGAATGCGGACAACTGCATTCCAATGGCTATCACAGAATCAAGGAACTGATTTCCACACTCACAGGAAAGGAAATGTCCGGTCTAGTTACTGTGAGGTAATTTCATTTACCAATCAGCCGCCTATATCTTGCAAGATCGCTAAGCAGGTCCCCCTGTCCTGGTAGAAGTTTAGAATTCGGATCCATAGGTGTGTTAATAGGTCTACAGCTTGACATTCCTGTCTCCTCAAGAATGTTTGAGGCATACTTCCATTGTTGGTTAATTAAATTACCTCACAGTGACTAGACCTGACATTTCCTTTAATGTGTGTGTGGTGAGTCAGTTTATGGATTCTCCCTGTGATAGTTATTGGGATGTAATTGTCCACATTCTTCAATGTATAAAATTATCTCCAGACATAGGAATATTGTTTGAAGATCGAGGCCATGAGCGAATTGTTGGATACTCAGATGCGATTGGGCAGGATCACCTTCTGATAGGCGTTCTACGTCTAGATATTGTGCTTTAGTAGGAGGTTATTTGGTGTCTTGGAAGAGCAAGAAACAAAATGTGGTTGCTCGGTCTAGTGCAGAAGCATAATATCGAGCAATGGCTGTGGAAAGATATGACCTAGTTTGGATCAAACATTTTCTCAAGGAATTGATATTTGGTGAGATCAACAAGATGGAGCTTGTGTGTGATAATCAAGCTGCCTTTCGTATTGCATCAACTCCGGTGTTCCATGAAGAACTAAATACATTGAGATTGACTGTCACTTCATTAGAGAAAAGACACTCTCAGGAGATATTGATACAAAATTTGTGAAGTCGAATGATTAGCTTGCAGATATTTTAACCGGTCCTCGTATTAGTTATATATGTAACAAGCTCAGTACATATGATTTGTATGCACCAGCTTGAGGGGGAGTGTTAGATAGCTATGTAAATAACCCTAGTCCAACATGGAACAGGAGTAGAATATTGTATTGTGTATAGTTATAAATAGGGCTATTGTAAAATACTTTATAGAATATCAATAATAGATTTTTCTCCCGTGCATTCTCACAATACTAATTAAACTTGAATTTTGATGACGATGTCCATTTTGTTAATTTATGCTAGTCAAACTAAGAAGGGCAGTCTAAGCGCAATGGTAAGAATTGTTGTTGCGTCGCTAGGAGGTTATGAGTTCAAAATATAGTAATAACCCCTTGCAGAAAGTAAGGTAAGACTGCTTACGGTAGACCCATTTTGATATGTCCTATCCAGAACCCCGGGGACAAGGGAAAATTTAGGGCACCTGGCTACATATACCCTTTACTATTGAAAATAGTTTAAATATATCCTCCGTTTCATTATGTGGTTATTTTCGGACCCTACCGTTATGCTGTGGTACAAATATACCCTCATTTTTCCATGTGGCTGCACGTGATTAAAAAGGCCCATCCCAATTTTAAACCTAGTTCACTTAAACATTGTTCATTACCCGCCCCCCCCCCCCGA
>NW_017697645.1:0-2921 GCF_001879085.1 Nicotiana attenuata | reverse complement strand
GCGAGTTTTGGTTGAGTTCGGTTGCATTTCTGGGTCATGTTGTATCAGTAGAGGGTATTCAGGTGGACCCGAAGAAGATTGAGGCAGTCAAGAACTGGCCTCGACCAGCATCAGCGACTGAGATTTGGAGTTTCTTAGGGTTAGCAGGTTATTATCGTTGGTTCGTGGAGGGGTTTTCATCTATAGCAGCCCCGATGACCAGGTTGACCCAGAAGGGTGCCCAGTTCAGGTGGTCAGACGAGTGTGAGGAGAGCTTTCAGAAGCTCAAGACAACTCTGACCACGACACCGGTGTTGGTTTTGCCCACGGGTTCAGGGCCTTACATAGTTTATTGTGATGCTTCCCATATCTGGGCTTGGTGCAATAGTGATGCAGGATGCCAGAGTCATTTCTTATGCTTTGAGGCAGTTGAAGATCCATGAGAAGAATTATCCGGTTCATGATCTAGAGTTGGCAGCCATTGTTCATGCTTTGAAGATTTGGAGGCATTATCTATATGGTGTGACATGTGAGGTGTACACTGATCACAAGAGCCTGCAGTACTTGTTCAAGCAAAAAGGAGATGAATTTGAGGCAAAGGAGATGGTTGGAGTTGTTGAAAGACTATGATGTTACTATTTTATACCACCCGGGTAAGGCCAATGTGGTGGCCGATGCATTGAGTAGGAAGTCTGCCAGCATGGGTAGTCTTGCTTATATCCCGGCCAGCCAGAGACCGCTTGCTTTAGATGTTCAGGCTTTGGTCAATCGATTGGTGAGATTAGATATTTCTGAGCCTAGCAGAGTGTTAGCTTGCACGGTCGCTCGTTCTTCTCTATTGGAGCGTATCCGCGATCGACAGTTTGATGATCCCCATTTGTGTGTCCTGAGAGACACGGTGCAGCGTGGGGGTGCCACGAAGGTGATCTTAGATGATGATGGTGTTTTGAGATTGCAGGGGCGAGTTTGTGTGCCCAATGTTGATGGGATTCGAGAGTTGATCTTAGCGGAGGCCCATAGTTCTCGGTATTCTATTCACCCGGGCGCCGCGAAGATGTATTAGGACTTGCGGCAGCATTATTGGTGGCGTAGGATGAAGAAGGATATTGTTGCATATGTGGCTCGGTGTTTGAACTGTCAGCAGGTCAAGTATGAGCATCAGAGGCCCGGTGGTTTGTTTCAGAGGATTGAGCTCCCCGAGTGGAAGTGGGAGAGGATTACCATGGATTTCGTTACTAGACTTCCATTGACTCGGAAGAAGTTTGATGCGATTTGGGTCATTGTTGATAGGCTGACCAAGTCAGCGCATTTCATTCCAGTGGCAGTCTCCTATTCATCCGAGAGGTTAGCTGAGATTTATATCCGGGAAATTGTCCGCCTTCATGGTGTGCCGGTATCCATCATTTCGGACCGGGGTACGCAGTTTACCTCGCGCTTCTAGAGAGCAGTTCAGCAAGAGTTGGGCACCCGGGTTCAGTTGAGCACAACATTCCATCCTCAGACGGACGGTCAGTCCGAGCGAACTATTCAGATTTTGGAGGATATGCTCCGAGCTTGTGTCATTGATTTTGGAGGCTCGTGGGACCAGTTTTTGCCTTTAGCAGAGTTCGTCTACAACAACGGCTACCAGTCGAGCATTTAGATGGCTCCTTATGAGGCCTTATATGGTAGGCGGTGTCGGTCTCCGATTGGATGGTTCGAGACGGGAGAGGCTCGGTTATTGGGTACAGACTTAGTTCAGGAGGCCTTAGATAAGGTCAAGATCATGCAGGAGAGGCTTCGTTCAGCTCAGTCTAGGCAAAAGAGCTATGCAGATCGTAAGGTTCGAGATGTAGCTTTCATGGTTGGTGAGCGGGTATTGCTCCGGGTGTCGCCTATGAAGGGCGTGATGAGATTTGGAAAGAAGGGCAAGCTTAGCCCTAGGTACATTGGCCCGTTTGAGGTTCTTGATCGAGTGGGAGAGGTGGCTAATAGACTTGCATTGCCACCTAGCTTATCAGCCGTGGATCCAGTTTTTCATTTCTCTATGCTTCGGAGGTATCACGACGATCCTAGCCATGTGTTAGACTTCAGCACTGTCCAGTTGGATAAGGATTTATCTTATGAGGAGGAGCCGGTAGCTATTCTGGACCGGCAGGTTCGTCAGTTGAGATCTAGGAGTTTTCCCTCTGTTCGTGTTCAGTGGAGAGGTCAGCCCCTTGAGGCCTCGACCTGGGAGTCCCAGTCTGACATGCAGAGCCGTTATCCACATCTGTTCCCCGACTCAGGTACTTCTTTCTTTTGTCCGTTCGAGGACGAACGGTTGTTTTAGAGGTGGAGGATGTGACGACCCAAAGGGTCATCACCTGTTTCCTCACTCGTTCCGTGCTTCGAGGCCTTGAAAACCTCATTTTTACTTGCCTCGATTTGCGTGCGCAGTCCGGGCGCGTAGCCGAAAAATTTTTATGTTGAAATTTGTGAATTCTGAGAAAAATTTGAAGAATTTTGATATTAACATGATTAAAGTTGACTTGGGTCAACATTTTTGGCAAACGGACCCGGACCCGAGATTGGACGGTCCCGAAAGGTCCGTAGAAAAATATGGGACTCGGGCATGTGCCCGGAGTCGAATTCCGAGGTCTAGAGCCCAAGGAAAGAATTTTTCTGTGAAATTATTTTTCTGAAATTATTAAGGAAATTGGAAATGAAAATTGATTAAAAGACTGTGGTATCGGGCTCGTATTTTGATTCCGACACCCGGAACAAGTCTTATATATTGTTTAAGCGCTTTCTGTAAAGTTTGGTCGAAATCGGACGTCATTTGACGTGTTTCGGACCTAAATATCTAAAGTGGAAGTTTATGAAGTTTAGAAGAAAATCATGAGTTTTGAGGCTTGATTCCATGAACATAATGTTATTTTGGCGATTTGATCGCGCGAGTAAGTCCGTGGGATGTTTTTGAG